>NW_027553490.1:0-37832 GCF_045843805.1 Urocitellus parryii
ATATATTGAGAATATTTTCTGAGTGAAGGACAATTACTAAATTCAAGGAAACATTGTTGAGATATGATATATTTTATGCATGGAGATTTCTATGCCTTTTATTTTCTTAAATAATTCATCAAGTAATATACAAAAATACTTGATAAATAACTTATCCGTGTGTTAGAGAGTGTAGGATCATACAGGGATGTATGTAATGGCTGCTGATCAGGAGCTATGGCACCTTAAAGAAAACAAAGCAAAAGTATAAGGTTTTCAATGAATTCAATGACAAATAGGTTTTAGTCCAGTATGGGCTGCACTTGTGTTGAGAGCCAGAAGTGAAAATCAAGGACTTTACTTTTTTTACTTTCAAAGGTGTCAGTGTCCCAGTGTTGGGAATTTCGTATGTTCTTGTCAATTTTCTGAGTACCTGTGTTTCTGATAAAGAAATAGATAAAGAAGAAACCTAAAGAATTACATATTTCTAACATAGTTACACAAAAATAACTTTAAAGTAACCCGTTGTGCAGTAATGGGTAATGTGATATATTTTACAGAAGTACTACGGAAAGTTATTTAGATTTTCCCTGTTCACTTTGTATCCCAAACATTGGGCAAAACCATTGTATACCATTTTTTGTGTGTGTACACTTTTTTTTCAGCAAAAGAGGAAGATTGCATAATCTTATGGATACGTTGTGGAAGAGGAGATGCTAATGAGAATGCAAGAGACAAATTTATATTATTTTCTGAGAGCCTAAATTCCACTCTGGAAAAAGGGAACAAAATTAACGGCCCCTGTCCTTCCACTTTCTGGAATTTTGTAAATAAAAGGACATGTTCCAAAATTCAGCCTTGTAATATTTACCACATTGTTAATCAGGTAATGTACAAACAGACACTGAGAAAAGTTACACGTATTAGCAGTAAAAATTACTACTGCTTATTTAGAAGATATAAAACCCTGGACAACTAATAGGATGCTTAACATATGTTATCTATGCCCCCCTTCCTGAGATACTGTGAGATACTTCCACTTTAAGGTGAGAAAATTGAAGGTCTGAGAAGCCAAGTTATGTCACAAGAGCATGTACCCCCTTGGATCTGCATAGACTGAGTTTTGCATTATCTGTAGGTAATTGCGTGTGACAGTGACCCAGAACATTTGCTAAACAGTGGATCCTCCCAAGAGAGTGTTACTCAGAAGCATGGAAACATAATGACCTGCCTAATGGGTTCTTGGCCTGAGGTGATACCTACTGTGCACACTGCAAATGCACAACAGCTTTCCTGCTGGAGCAGAAAAGAGAATGACTTGAGGAACATGCACCTGTCTTTCCATAAGTGATCATTCTAAAGTACTCATGTGGAAATGATATGAGATGTGGAGAGAAGTCAATGGCAGGGTAAAGAAGTTGGTAAGTGAAAAAGGAAGAAAAAATATATAAGCTGTCCTGTAGGGTTAGACTAAACATGTAGAAAAAAAAATTTCACATTAATAGTAATAATGATTTTGGAGTGAGCATGGTGAGCATGTCACCCACTTCAGTTAGTATATGGATTAGTAAAATCACTTTGGAAAACAAATCACGTATAATCACTAAAGCATATCATCGGTATAACTTACCCAACAATTCCTCCCCCAGGTAATAATAACTGGACAGAATTCATCTATATGTTCACCAAAAAAAACCACACAAGAATGTTTATAGCACTATATGAAATAGTTAAAACCTGTAAATCATATCACTGCCATTTGATACTAGATAGAAAAAAGTAAATTTTTTTTTGAAAAAATCAAAATATAAAAGAATGAAGGAACTACTAGTAAATCTAACAACATGAGTGAATACTACTGACATAATACCAAACTAGATAATTCTGTTTATGATGAAGTATTTCACTGATACAAAATATGAAAGCAGATAAATCTAGTGGATAGTAATGGAAGTAAAGATAAGGTTTACATTGGGGATATTTATTAACTGGGAATTTTTCTAGAGCTAAATCTTTTCTACTTTTGGATTCTGAAATGATTATATGGTAGATTAATGAGAACTGTTGAGCTACATTACTTGTGTCTTGTTCACTTTCATATAAAGTTTATATTTCAGTAAACTTTGAAAAAAAATTAAGACTTTAAATTATTATGATTATAAACTCTAAAAAGAGGCCTGGAGAATGTGATATCGGAAGTATAATTCTAATTCTGCTATCAAGAACAATTCCAAAGATAAAAGAGAGTCAGCTGTAGATGTTATTGATGCTATATGATAAGCTCAAACTGTGAAAGAAAAATGTTCAAACTTCAACAAGATATGTGTTATTTTTTATGTGTGTGTGTGTTAAAAATTATTGTAGATTGTTGTGAATATTCAAAAATAGTCTTTGGACATGCAAAGTCTAAAATACTTATTGGAAGTTTTGGGAAAATTTATATGCAACAAAGTATGTTCAGTGCCTTAGTGGTAGTGATAAGATGGACAAAGAGAGGATGTGGCGATACAACCATATTTATTAAAGGCAAAAATGTACAATTTCTAAATTTCTTCACTTATGTCATTGACCACATTGAAAGAATAGCATACTCATGGTGAAACAGGACCAAGAGTATGAGTGCAGTTTTCATTTTTAAATGTGTTAAAAATCATAGACAAGGGTTTGGCAAACTATGCCCTACAGGCAAATCTAGCCAGCTGCTTGTTTTTATAAATAGTCTTTTTGGAACCCAGTCATTCTGGTTCATGTATATATTATCTATATTTGCTTGCATGTTGCATGCCGAGTTGATGGACTGAGACAGAGGTGTGAAGTTGTTGAAAATGTTTATTATTTGACTTTTAATAATAAAAAAAACACTCTTAAATCCTGGCATGCACTTAGGTATATTAATATTTATTAAAGCAATTTTATGCCTTTTTTTGTAATCCTGATGAATCAGGAAAGTGGGAGTAGAGTCTGAGAAGGATAAGTGGTTTTAGTTATTTTTCCATTTCTTAAATGATTGGCCTGCTGATGATAATCTTAGTAATTGATTACCATCGATCCTTTGCAAAAATCCAGGGTAAACTTTTTGGCAAATGGTTTTCTGAATAATGATGTGGAGCAACAAATTGATGGAAATGGTGATGGCTGTGAACATTTTATTTATTTGAACAAAAATCTATGATATGAATAGGTTAATATTTTACCTTTACCAATTAAAAAATGTCACACTAAATTCACAACTAGAAATGATCCTACTGATCCTGAAGTTCATATTTTGTCCATTGTATTCAACCTTTCTCATTAAGAAGTTGTGTCAAAGATTGTTTTGTTCCTTCAGGTAAGATTTCTAAGAAAATGATGTGGATACAATACATTTTCACATTATTATGGTCTTTGAAAAAATGTGTCATAAAAATTTGAAGAAAATATTACAAATAAGAGGACTTGAAACATAGAAAAATGTTAGTTAAAAGTTATGGATCAATGCAATTTCATATGATAACCTTGATCTTCTCCTGTTTTGCATTCTTCATTACCTTAATGGATATCAAATTATTGGATGATTGACCACAGACAGAGGCTTGCATGTATGGCATAGTAGAATCCAGATTCCATATTGACTCTCTGCTCAGTAGACACATGATGAGTTCCTACTAGATGTCAAGTCTTCTGCTTACTGCATACATCAGGGAGGGGGGAGTGAACATGGCAACTGCAGTTACAGAGTGCTCTATGTAACCTGGGAGACTACTGTTGTCTCTTTGTACTTCAGTATACATAGTCTATAACATACTATTTCTAGGGTGTCCCCCAGAGGACCTTTAAAATTAGAACTGAAGTATATGCAAAATTTAGTTAGCTGGAGAAAAGGAAATAAGACAAATGAGTGTGGCTGAGTGGGTGTGCAGTGGATTGAACGTGTTTTTGCAAAATTCATATGTTAAAACCCTAATCCTAATTGATGGCATTTGGAGCTGTGTCCTTTCCGAGGTAATTAGGTCATGATTATGCAGCCTTCATAAATAAAATTAGTGCCTAATTTGAAGAAGAAGAGATCAGGAAGCTAGTTAACTCTCTTTCCAATACAGGAAGACTCAACATATATTGTTTCTATAGAAACAAGTGTGTGACCTGCTTGGTGAAAGCAAGCAAGCAGATATATACATATGGCTTTTGGAATATCTGCAATCAGTTGCAATTACAGCTGTATAAATGCAGAGAATATATTCCTTTGCAATTATTTTTACTTTGTCATTTTATGTGATGTGCATTATATCCCATTGTAAGTACCTAAAATAAAGACAGATAAACGAATATTCTCCAAGTAAACTTCCCCAGGATTTGAAGAGTCCATATAAGGGACAAGTTAAAGAATCTGAAGCCTTAGCTTGAAAAGATACACCAAAGATGTTATTGCATCTTAAAATACCCAAAGAACTTTCATTTGGAAGTGGGAATAGATGTATTTTGTGTTTTCAGAGTGTAGAACTAGTATCAATAGGCAGGCACATTTTTTTCTCCAAATGATAAAGAACTTTCTGAGAATAATAGTTTTTCCAATAAAGGAACTATCTTCACAACACACTTTCTGCTATGGGACTTACTTAGGAGGAGATGGATGACCATTTCTTAAGGACGCTGTACCAGGTACTCCTTCATTGAGATGGAGGTTGGAATACATGACCCTTCTAGCTCTAAGAGGCTGTGATTATGTGCTTCTTGTACTGTCCTTTCCCTTTATTGTGTTGCACTGCTGGGAGAGTAAAAACCTGATGTGGTTTTAAAATGACTTGCCCAGTTTCTGGTCCTGAGGGTACTGGCTGCTGTGCTCTAGTAGACATCTTAGATGTTTATTTAGATAAAAATCTTGAATTTGATTATGTTAGGGTTAGTTCTGTTGGAGACCTGAAAATGCCTGTAACACACTCATGACATGAGTCACATAGAAGAAAATAACTACTGCTTTTTGCTCTAAATGACACTAACCATCCTGTGAGGCAAGGTAGTCACCAGAAAACCATTTCTAACAATTTGTGATGTGCATTTCTTGCCCTGGGTTTGTATACACTCCAACAGCACTTTTATTTGAGATTTTAACATCTTTGATATTTTGACCATGTAAATTGGTTTTTTTTTTTCAATATTTTTTCTGTATTTTTTATTCATGTCTTATAGTTGAACATAATTGTGGGATTTGCTATATATTTGTACATGCACAAACAAGTCATTCTTTTCTTATAACTTTCTAACATCAAAGGCTCCGTTCTCTTTTTCTGTCCTCATGCATGACATTAGTGATTTAGCATTTACAATATGATCTGGTGCCAAGCACTTTTGTCTTCAGTAATGGAAATAAAGAAAAATGTACAAAATTTATTCACATACTCTCACTCACATAATGCTTCACACACATGAAGATTTAGACTGATTTCCTGATTCCACCTTTCCATAGAAAATAATCTTAAGTTTTAAGTTCTCATGCCAATACACTAAATTAGCAAATACTAGAACTTAACATCAGGTGTATTTTGAAATTTATATCATCATATTTGGTCATGAGCCTACTAAGTGAATTAGGTAGGAACATAATAGGCTGTGTTGGTCCTGGGCATGGTATCATAAATAAGGGAGCAAATATTCTGAAAGCTATTTATGGTATCTTGTGATACAATTTTGGTAATGTCCAACTGCAGTTATTATTATAACGAGAAAAGCTATGAAAATAACATTTTAAACTTGATTTGCCATGTTAGTTTTGGGTTCTTGTGTTTAGTTGTGCTTTTGTGATATCTTACCTCTGTTAACTTGTCTAAAATGCATTCTAATATGTTTCAGCCTGGATTAAAAAAAAATACCTAGGTGCACAGGTTACTTTTAATTTATTTCCTTCCATTAAAATCAGATAATTTCTAAGCTGTTCTTTAGACAGATGCTCTCCAGCAGATGCTGATAAAATTCAAAACTATTTTCTTTAGAAGTTCACTTGGCAGATTGGACAGTATACTGAAGGACTCCTGTGAACATGATATCCTTTACACACCTGAGGACGTGTTAGTGTAATGGCTCACAGAAATGATTTCTTTTATTGGTGAAATGAGTGGTGTTTTTGGTGTGTGAATTAGCAAAAATATTGCACAGGAATCCCTGTCCTTGTTGGAACAGGGTTTTAAGAAAGTATCCAGCTCGATAATCTATTCTATTTGGATACTGTCCCAAACTTACTATTCCAAACTGGTTCTGTGTCTAGAAATTAACTCAGGGGATACTTTGTCATCTGACTCTGTGTAAATGCTCAGCTGAATTTAAACTCTAGGATATGGCTGCAGCTGAGTTGAATGAATTTTTCATATAAGGTACAATCATACAATCACAACAAAAACAAAGGGCTGTAACTGCAGGGAGATTAAAGAATAGGTGCAATCAATGTATTTTGGACATGCTTGCTCATAAATATATGTGTAGTAGGAGTCCATCTGAGAATTATAATTGTAACATTATACCTGATAGGAAGACTGTCATTGAGAACTTCATTCATTACCTATCTCTATAAAATACATTCATTTCATACCTATCTCTATAACTTCGTTCGTTACCTATCTCTATAAAAGAACTAGTTACCAAAAGGAACTTACTAAGTATGAATCATGAAATTAACTTAGTTTAACATGTTACAGGAATATCACAAAAGGGTATTGCCAATGTAGATATTTTTGGACACCATAAAAGAGGATAAGATAGCATATATGTAATACTTCCTTAGACAATTACCATCTCCAAGTCATTGAAAGCCCATTAAAATACAACACCATCAAACATTCAAAAGTGTTATTTAGATATTTTTGGCTCAAAAATTTCAGAGCTTCTGAAAAAAAATTTTCTCATTTACTTTTCTTCTGCTATCACATACAAAGCTTGCTGAATAAAGGAGTCACTTTAAGAGGAAAAAACAAAACAAAGAAACAACTACAAAGGTCCATTGTTTCTTAAGGACCAAACAAAATATAATCAAACCCTCAAATATCCAAATCCATACAGTAACCTAAACGTAAACTAGCCTGGGGTGGTGGTACATGCCTAGAATCCCAGAGGCTGGGGAGGCTGAGGCAGGAGGGTTGTAAGTTCAAAGGCAACCTCAGCAATTATCAAGGCCCTGAGCAATTTAGGGAAAACCTGTCTTAAAATAAAATAAATAAATAAATAAAAAGGGCTGGGGATGTAGGTCAGTGGGTAAGTGACCTGGGTGCAATCCTCATGACTGGAATAAAAAAACAAACCAAACCTAAAGTATCTGAAATAACAATACTACATAAAATGACTCTCAATAGTAAACACTATTTTCTCTTGTTCCTATTTGAGTATATAAATAGTGTTCGGTCGATCCATTGTTTGGGGTATCTCAAATTTTACACCTTAACCACGAACTACTGAAGCTCAGCCCAGATACCTCTTCCATGAAGAATTCATTACTGTAGCTGCCAGGCACCTTGCCAGTCCATGTCCTTCTGCTGTCACCCTCCTTCAGGAGCTACTTGGGGTTCGGAGAACTGTTCCACTCAGTCATGCCCTTCCCTGGGAAGAGGATCAGCCATTTTGGACTAACCAGGACAACTCTGAGGGACCTTATTTGCTCTAGAACTTACCAAGGAGGCGAGGGCAACTGCTGACCAGTTGGTATTGCACCTCCCCATTTACTTACTCTGTATGGCCTTCTTTCCTCAGCCCTTCCCCCATCTCCTGGCTCTTCACTGTTTCCCACCCAGAACTCCTCTCCTTCTGCTGACACCAGGGTCCTCCCTCTCCTCTTGGTGCAGACCACTCCTTGACCCCACAATCCCTCACACCTCCCTCCTACTTCACCAAGTTGCGGTCAGCACTTCTCCCTACCCTCTGCCCACTTGTGAGTTCTTAGTAACATGGCTTCTGGTCCTACTGCTCAGGGAAGCCATTCTCTCTGGGACTCTCAATCCCCTGTGGCTACTCTTATGAAGGTCAGTGTGGGGCAATGGTCACAAGCAGACGCCCTGAAATCCTCTGCATCCCCGGGTCCTCCTCCCTCTTGCACTCATTCCTGGTTGTGTAGCCAACAACTCCAAGATGCTGTTCCCAAGGGCTTTCCCACATAGGCTTTTTGTACATTGATTGTGATCTCAAATTCTGCTTCCTGGAGAATTCCATCTGGGACGCTTTTCCTTTGTTTCCTGAACTACTATCTTAGTTGAAAAATGTCCATGTTTCTGATTTTTTTCAGCAATTGGAGGCAAACATACCTAATTTCCTTGAACTCTTGAATCTTCCATATATGTAATAGGACATAATGAAAGCATTCACAATAATTTTTATAAGTATAATTATTGGGTACAAAGTGTGGACATTTTTATCTTTATTAAATAAAAAAATGAAAAATATATCCTTGAGATAGCATTTAAAGTATTTTCCCAAATAAGTATAAATACTTTATTTTTTCAGTTTGTTCTAATTAGTTATACATAACAATAGAATACATATTGACACGTCATACATAAATGGAGTATAACTTCTCATTCTTCTGGTTGCATATGACGTGGAATTACACCAGTTGTGTAATCATATATGCTCATGGGGTCGTACTGACCAATTCATTCTATTATCTTTCCTACCCCCATACCTCCTCCCCTCCCTTCACTCCCCTCTGTCTAATCAAAGGTACCTCTATTCTTACCTAGGATGCCCCCTCCCTCATTGTAAGTTAGCATCCACATATCAGAGAAAACATTTGGCCTTTGGTTGTTTGGGATTAGCTTTTTTAGGTTAACATGATATTCTCCTGTTCCAACCATTTTGTGGAAAATGCCATAATTTCATTCTTCTTTAAAGCTTAGTAATATTTCATTGTGTATTTGTACCACATTTTCTTTATACATTCTTCTGTTGAAGGGCACCTAATTTGGTTCCATAGTTTAAGTATTGTGAATTGAACTGCTATAAATATTGATGTGGCTTAGTCAACATAGTATGCAGATTTTAAGTCCTTTGGGTATAAACCAAGGAGTGAGATAGTTGGGTCAAATGGTGGTTCAATTCCTAGTTTTCTGAGGAATTTCCATAATGATTTCCATAGTGATTATACCAATTTTCAGTCCCACCAATAATGTATGAGTGTACCTTTTCCCCCACATCCTCGCCAACACTTATTGTAGCTTGTATTCTTGATAATTGCCATTCTGACTGGAGAGAGATGAAAGATTAGATTGGTTTTGATTTTCATTTCTCTAATTGGTAGAGATGATGAACATTTTATTTTCTTTTAACATACTGTACTTTTATCTCTAGGACTTGTTTGGGTGTTATGATAGGTTCCAACTGCTTAATCTCTCTTCTCAAACATACATAGTATAATTATCTAGGTATGCCATTCAGTTGCTGTTCCTATTGAACTCTTTTTCTCTTCATAATGAATGTTTCATCTTTCCTGTGCCTCATCATTTTATTGGATATAAGATATTGTAAATTTCACTGTATCATATGTAGATTTCTTCCCCCAATTATATTCTCATGATTTGCTTTCAATGGATTTTAAATTGCAGGAAATAGTTTGATCTTAGGTTTTATTAGGCAGGAGTGAGAGGGATTTAGGACCAGTTTTGCCTCATCCTGATGCAAAAGCTTCTGTGTGTGGATCCCAGGTTCCATAAGTGATGATGTTATTCTTTTAGAAGCATCAACCATTCTTGACCAAGCAGTTTTTTCCTCTTATTCTTCCTTTTAAGTCTTCCCAGCCTTGTGTGAATGTCTTACACGTGTGCACTGACAGTACTTAGTTGAAAAGGCAACAGGGGCTTTGCACAGTGACCTGCTTTTTTCTGGAGCTCTGTGGAGAACTCAGCCTTCCACTGCTGTCTGCTGCATGAAATCGAGTTGCTTGGGGCTTCTGCCTTGTTTGCCTCTGACTCCTCAATTCTGGATGGTTGTGTCCATTCTTCCTCCCTGAGCTACATTCAGGATGGACATTCTAGTCAGTCATTTCTGTCACTTGCTGAATTACTGCTTCTGTCTCAGAGATCACAGTCCTGCACTCCCCGACATCCAAATTCTGAAAATTCTTTTAACACATCTGCTTAGATTTTTCACAGAATGAGTAAATCCAATATAAGAAGCAAACTCCATATTAAATTTAAGTAACATACATATAGTTTTCTTTCATTTTCAAGAAGTGTTTTCCATATTTTTTTTATATTAAGTGGAAGGAAGCTTTCTCCTTCTCAAAGGGATGTGTTTTTTTTTTTTTAATGTGAGTTTTCCTTCTCATCTTTTCTCCACAGTTTCAGTTATCTTCAGAAGCTACCCTACTTGTCACAAAGAGAAAATAAATCTCTTAGTTTTACATAGTGGTTTTTTTTTGTTGTTTGTTTTGTTTTTCTTGAAGTTGATAATTTGAAGTTCATGAAGTTCTCTGTCTTCTAGGTATTGAATGCATAGGATTTTTGTCTTCATTTATTTCTCTTGTCTAGAGTTTTAGAGGCTCTGTTAGGATACTCAATTTGGCACTTGTCTAATATCTTAACTGCTATAGATATATTTATTACTTTTAAAAAATATATGACTATAGGAACAATATGAATGACACATAGCAAAACAACACATTTGTTTAGTGATGTCTTTAAAAGTCTGGGCCTTCTAGAGTAATTGAAGGTTGACATTCAGTTAAATTCAACAGATACAAACTTCCTGGTTTTATACTTTAATTTCAAGGTCAATGATGTTTGCCTAGAATTGGGGAGACATGGTTACAAAAAAAATCTGAGAAATAGTTACTGACTCTATTTGACTAGACTCATTTGAAATGACTATAACAAGACAATAAGAAACTTTAAGATAGACTTAATGTTTGACACAGTAATATTCTTTAGAACACGTATCTCTGAGACCCAAATCATCAGTATTTAAATATAAATTCAAGGGTGATTATTTCAATCATATTTATAAATTCAAGTCAAATCAAAAAAGCTTCATGCCCAGTAACAAGGAAAATGTTGAATCAATATCAGTACATCCACTAATGGAATTTTATATTACCATAAAATGATTCATATCACTTTGATAATATTTTTGGAGAGAAATTCAAGTTAGAAATTAAGATGTAATAAGATATAAATGTTAGTTTATTTTATAAAAATAACTGGTTTTGTTCATATTTATATATCTGTATAGTGATGTGGGAAAAAATGAACATAGATATTTGATAGGCCATTGGTATTAATTAATTTCAGCAGCAAATTGGGCTTTAGAGTAAACTATATATGATACTGACATTTTCACTTGTTAATATAAGTCTATACTATGATAGAATTTAAATATGGAAAGAAAAAAACAAACATGAATTAACAAGCTATATCTTAAAATAAATATTCAGCAACAAAAATCAAAATGCAGGGATTTGGTCTAACCCAAGTTTGTCAATGAGATGCCCAAGGACCCTATTTTTCAAAGGCTGAAACTGTTGTTCTTGTAGAAAATAAGTTTGCCACTTGAAACAGGCACATGAATACATGAATATGTCTATAGCTCTCCCAATTTATTTGACTTTTGTCAAATAATGCATATTAATAAATTTTCATTTTGAACTGTACATCATATTTAATTTGAAGGGATTTGGGCCTCGGATTGTGGCTCAGCGGTAGAGCGCTTGCCTAGCACATGCAAGGTTCTGAGTTTTATCCTCAGCACCACCTAAAAATCAATAAAATAAAGTTATTGTGTCCAACTACAATTAAAAAATAAATATTGAAAAAATAAAAAGGATTGGCAAAGAAACTATTTGAGGAAGGCTATTATATAAATTGAGAAAAATTGAAAAGATTTAAAGCTGGTAAACTTTGAAATCCACAGAGAAAAATACTGAGTTTCTACAAATATTTAAAGAGTGATTAGAATTTTACTTACACATTTTCACTAGTTTATAAAGAACAGGAAACAAGGGAAAGTAATACTAAAACCACAATTTGTTTTAGTAGAATTTCAGTGTTTAAATAGTATTTCTTAATTGAAAAGGCAACTAACAAATGGAAGATGGTAAATAGAAACTTTGAAATCATTATCTATGAAAACAAACTATCTGATACTTTATTTTAATATTATTTAATGTTTGTCTCATGCAGGTATGTGTTATATTGCGTTTTTATTTGTTTTGATCTTTGGAAGTACTCTATGTAAAAAGACATCATTATTACTACTATCTCCATATGTATCTATAATTATTTCTATGTTGGAGAAGTTACACTGAGTTATATAACTTCTTTTTGTGCAAATCAAGTTTATATTAGATTCTTGAGTCCATGCTTTATACAAAAGTGGTATTCAATAATCAGTTAATTGATTTTACATTAACAAATTGAAGAATTACAACAAATTTGAACAAATACATTGTAAAGAATTGTATGCTTTTTGATAAAATTTTAAAGTCTCTTTACATTCTGTAATGTAACAATGAAGTAATCTACATATTTTAAATGAAAGAATTTTCAAAATGGATAAATTGTCCTTTCTGTAGGATGCATCTTTACAGAAGCAACAAGGCACAGTGTAAAGGTGACTGAGCATTCAGTACTCTGGTAGTGTTCTTCCCACTGTTCCTCAGCACAGAGAGAAGGGAGATTCTCTGAAGTGCCCACATACTGGTCTATAGTAGTCTGTTGTCTGAGAATCACTTATATGTTGCTTAAAATATAAATTAAGAGGAGGAGAGGGATAAGTGGTGGCAGCAGCCACAGGCACATTATAATCAAAGTGATTACAACCAATGATATTGAAAGGATCTTAAAAATAAAGGGAGGGAGGGAGAGAGAGAGAGAGAGAGAGAGAGAGAGAGAGAGAGAGAGAGAGAGAGAGAGAGAAGCAGGGGTAAAGCAGGTAATTTCTCATTATAAAGGAGAAAGGACACATTCAGAAAAAAAAGTAGAGAATCACCTTCAAAGTACTGAGAGGATAAAACAATAGACTCAGCAAAACTATCTGTCAGAAACGAAGGTGAGGTGACCTTTCAGACATAAAAACTGAAAGAATTCATTTCCTGCAGAGGTGCACTATAAAAAAATATTGAAGCCTTTCAGTGAAAAAGAAAATGAATGCAACTTTGGATTTACATGAAAAAGTAAAGAAAATCAGGCACACTAAATATATCAGAGAAAACGTCGTTCATGTTTACCATTTAAAATAATGTTATTGATAGTTAAGTGATTATTTAATGGAAAGGCCATGCATTATTTTGGAGTTTATAACATAATTTTAAAGAAAATATATGACAAGAATTATACAAGAGCTTGAAAGGAAAAAATGAATTTGTATTATAGTAAGATCCTTATAGATTATATAAATAAGAATCATATATCTTCAGAGTAAACTTTAATAACTTAAACATGTACATGTTAAGCCCTAAGTTAATTGCTAAATTTGCAAAATCAAACAACAATAATAACAACAATAAAATAAGAAGGGGGATATTATTACTGTAGAACCAAGAATACAGGCAAAATATTATCATAAAATTAATTAATTAACTTAAAATTATCAGAAAACAGAGTATGAAGAGCACAAAGAGAAGAAGTAATATATAAAAAATATCAAGATGATATCAGTAATTATCGAGTTTAAATAATCTAAATTTAAAAATTAAAACATGGAAATTCTTATTTTAACTTTAAAATTTTCCTAATATATAATGCTTATAAGAAATGTATTTTTATTATCAAGTCACTTGAAACTGAAAAGATATACCAGGTTATCATCAATAAAAATTTTTTTAAAAAGCTGGAGTGATGACTATACTCATATTAAATGAAGTACATTTCAAAGTGAAAAAAGTAGAAAAACATAACTATTGTAATATTTATATACCATATAAAAATCTCCAATATAACCAATGAAAAAATCACAGACCTCCAAAAAG
Organism: Urocitellus parryii; assembly: GCF_045843805.1. Classification (NCBI taxonomy): domain Eukaryota; kingdom Metazoa; phylum Chordata; class Mammalia; order Rodentia; family Sciuridae; genus Urocitellus; species Urocitellus parryii. Next base: position 13,892 of record NW_027553490.1, read on the forward strand.
AAATAAATTCCCAATTAAAACTAGAAATTTTACTCCTTTTCTCTTGCTATTGATGGAATAAGTAGACAGAAAGTAAGGGTAAAAGAGTTGAGCAACACTATCAACTAATTCCCTTTTATGGAATATCCAACTCACTGAGAGCAGAATAGACAATACTTTAGAAAGAAGACAGGATCTATTGATAGTTAATATTCTGGGCCACACAAACTACAATGTATTTTAATAGTAATTTCATAATAAGTCTATTATTTCACCACAATAAAATTAAAGCATAAATTAGTAAGAAAAATATGTGGAAAATCCCCAAATATTTGGGAACTACTTAATACATTTTCTAAAAAAAAAAATACTTCGATTTCTAACTTGTGGAAATAAAATAAAATCTAAAAGAAAAGATAGAAGGAAATGACAAGAAAATTAACAAAGATAAAAAGAGAAATCAATGTGATTGAGGAGAAGATAGTAATTCAGCAAAGCCATGTTATAATTCTTAGATATTATAATTCTTAGATATGTTTTATGTTATAAAAGTATCTATTTGAGGTAATGCTTTTTTTAATGAATTAGTCTTAACAAGTCCACAATGTATAAATATTTCAAAATACTATATGTGATAAACACATACCATTGGTAGGTCAATTTAAATAGATAAACAGAAAAGCTTGCAGTGTTTTTATTTGTGTAGGAAACCTCATAGTGTAGTAAGTTCATTATATATTACATAGTATAAGTTACACAAAGATCATTTCATGATTTTGTGCAAACGAATAAACATCATATTGAAGTTAAGACCATTCACAATAGCATATACAATTAAATATTCTCTGTTATATCTTATAAATGATGTGCAACACCTGCACATTGAAATACACTAAGTATTGCTGAAAAAAGTTTAAATACAATCTGAATAAAGAAATATGTTAATTAATTTGAAAATTCACTATTGTTAGGATGTTAATTTTTCCAAATTAATCTATAGAGTCATGTTAATCTCAATAAAATTACTTTTTTCTTAGAAATTGGGAAGCCTATTCCAGCTCATATAGAAATGTAAATATTCTAGAATAGACAAAACAACTTTGAATTAGTGTAGAACTATAATATCTTATATGAAAGTTTATTGAAAGCTTCAGCAATCTAAAAATTATGTTTTATACTATAAGATATAAATATGGATGAATAAAACATTTAAAAGCCTGGAAACTAACCATCTATGTGGAGACCCAGACACACAGGAAGAATTGATTTTTGGCAAAGATGTGGTAGCAATTCAGTGGAGATTTTTAACTAACAATTCTGGACTAATTTGCATTCTATGTCACTGGGTATGACTTTTTTTTTATTAGTTGTTCAAAACATTACAAATCTCTTGACATGTTTCATACATTTGATTCAAGTGGGTTATGAACTCACAATTTTACCCCGTGGGTATAACTTTTCAATGATCTCTGCTGGTTTCATCATATCCACTTGATTTATACCATGGACTGTCATATGGATTGTTATTTAGATGATATTTTCTAACCACACTCATTCCTTTATTTTATCTTTTCTCATGGCTTCAAATCTCACCCATTCCTGTTGATGACTCCAAATGTATACATCTTGTTTGGAATGAAACCAGATCTCCAAGCTTCATAAGTACTTACTTCAGTTTCATGGAGAACAGGCATTTTCAATGTAACAAATCCCAAACTAACTTCCAGATCATGCTTCTGAAAATACACTCCCATACTCATCTCTCAAACTCTAGTTATTATCCCAAATATATTCCATTAGAATATATAATCCATAAGGGAAAATATTATTTTGTTATCAATATATCTTAGCATGACAATATTTAGTGAATAACAATTTGGTTGAACAGATTTTTTTCATTTCCTTTGTTGAGTTCTTAGTTATCTAAAGAGAATAATCTATTAGAGAATTTGTATGTACAATACAAATCTATGTACAGTAGTTCTCATGTGCCTTTGCAGTTAATTTGTATTATAACTTACTTATTGTATATGTTATTAGTGTTGTTCTGTATAATAAATGTTTCCTTAATATTAGTTTATAGTATAATGATTACTGGAGATGTGATATAGTTAAATTTATATTAAATCTCCATTATTGTTTATTGCTATTCATCTAAAGAAAATTGTAATAAAATGCCGCTTTGAATATTAGAGAGAGGATAATTGTTTACATAGAACAGAACAGAGTTGGCTTAAAACAATTTAAGAAGGAGTATGTCTTTATTTGGTAAACACTGATTTTTAAATTTTATTTTTAACGACTGACTGTTTGTTGTTTATTAATATATACTTTTTAATGGAAAACTTTCTCTTCTTGATTTGTTCATATTCTTTTCCTCAAAGGATATGCACATGACATCAAGCTATTTTGAAAAGAAAATTCTTCTTTAAAAATCATATTTTTAAATTATAATTTTTTAAAAATTGTGTGATTCTTTTCAGATTTAGACATATTTAAACTACTACATCATAGGCTACCATTTACATGTGAAAATATTTCAATGAAATATTTTCCCTGAATTAGAATTTGTCTTCTTCATGGAATGCAAAGAATTATTGAATTAAATATAGGAAAATTAAAGACCCAGAACATTAAATTTCAGTTTTTCACTTTTAGTTCATAACTTTATGATATGACACATTTCAAAAACCTGGAATTAGATCTCTGGTGATTTATATAATAATAACTTTTAGTTGAGGGACAAATGTCTTGAGAAGTTGAACGCATGATATCTTTGGTAAAAAGTACAATTATTTTGAGAGTTTGAGTGAAACAGTGAAAATATTCTATTCCAAATTTAACAGATTCATAAAAGTACCCATCAGTCAAGGCGGATTTTTTTTTTAAGTTGGCTCTGGAAATAGAGAAACTCAGCATAGAAATTAAACTCAGAAATTATATTATTGGTATATGTGGTGGGTGAGAATAAAATGATTGGATTTTTTTATTATTTTCTTAAGAGAGAGAGAGAACAGAGAGAGAATTTTAATACTTATTTTTCAGTTTTCGGCAGACAAAACATATTTGTATGTGGTGCTGAGGATCGACCCCCGGCCACAGGAATGCCAGGCAAGCGTGCTACCGCTTGAGCCACATCACTAGCCCCAAGACTGGATATTTTCAACCTCATTGCATGAATGAGAAACTTTATGAGGTTTATTTAAAATCATTAGTTTTTTAATTACTATTATATGTCATACCACATTTCTTAATGGACCATAAAATAGGTATCCAATTTATGGACTGGGTAGGATTTCCCCCTCTTTTTTTCTAATGTCATTTTTTTACTGTTAATGTCATTTCTATGGGGGAGTAGAGAGAAAAGTTAGCTAAAGTATTCAGTATTTACTAGTAAACTGTATACATGTTGCTCATTTTCTTTCTTTCTTTTCTTCTTTCTTGAAATTTATTTTATTTTATTTTTTTAATTTGTTTTGTAACATGGATTGAACCCAAGGGCTTTAACCACTCAGCCACATCCCCATTTCTTTTTTTTTTCTTTTTTTTTTCGTTAGAGGCAAGTCTCATTGAGTTTCTTAGGGAATTGCTAAGTTGTTGAGGCTAGCCTTGAACGTACTTATTTTCTTATCAGGTTATGGTCTATACAAAGTAATGACTTTATTTCTTTGACTCAGATACAACATTGAGATTTTAATTCAGAACTTCTCTATATTCCCAGATATTTTCCTGTAAAATACAATGGAAAAGAAAACAAGATCTGCCTATAATTGGCATGATTTAGCATGATCATGCTTTACAGAAAACCTCTTATTTCATAGTATGACATCAAGGACATTCTTACAGTTTCCTGAGGATCATATTTGCTCTGAATTCTGTGATGCTAATTAATACAATTAAATTAAATTTATTAGGAAAATTTATATGAACAATCTTAGAGAGCAGGGAATATATACAGTAACCATTTCATAATTGCTTATTTCCCTTGTGGTTTAAAACAACAGCAAAGCTATTTATTCAATAATACCATCTATTTATATTTTTTTTCTGCCATTTAGTTCCTACATAGTCTTTTTTGCAATGACAGTTAATATTTTTCCATAGTTGCCTCTGCCGAAGCCCAGCTGGCTGGGCAAAATAGCTGGGAGGGTGACGAGCAACTTCTGTACATTGATACAGCAGGGGTGGGAGCCGTTTATTGTAGGACAGGAGTGGTATATATATATTCCACACAGCTTATCTTAATTAAAATAAACTCTATAGAGCAGTCAACCAATAAGGAATCTCCACACTTAATGGCTCGCTGGAGTTACTTCACAAACCACTCCCTCTGGCAAAATGCCAAGTGCCATCCAGACTTGTTTACAGACTCTAACACATAGTTATTTTATTTCCTTAGATTCCATGTAAATTAACACTGCCTCTGCTTCAAAATATCTAAGGACTTCTAAGGGATTCTTATCTCTATGCATTTGGCTATATGTACTACAGAATATGAAATATTGGCACATTTGGCTTTCATTATTGTCCTTATGGCAATTGTACACAGAGTTGTCACAATGTTTTAAAAAGTGATACAAAACATTACTCCTTTTCTGCAGGAAAGAGTAAGATTTTCAGTCGTTTATCATTTATACTGATAGTGTTTACTCAAGAGATTATGGATGTAATCTGTATTACCTAAATTTTTCTGATTCTTATGATCACTTTGTTGTGACATTTGAGAATTATAGATGTTAGACATATACCGTATTTTAAGGATCATTTTCAGGTAAAGAAACTTAGCTTTCAGACATTAAGTTTGAAATAGTCAGTGTTCAAAAAGATGATTGCCTTACTGTTTCAAATCCCAGTTGAGCTATTATGTTCAACAGCCGCATGACATCATTGTCATAGTGCTATTATTATTCCACTGTCAATCAGCTTCTCCAAACTCATTGTTTTATGTTAGAAAATACAGTGTCATCTAAATACTTACCTATATTCTCAAAAGAAGTCAATACTTTGGCTGAACTTAGTTATTTCATCATATTCATTTCACCTAACAACCTTCTTAGAATCAATAAATTCCTTTACTTTAGATGTACTCTCATCTTTACGTTTTCCAATGATGCTAATAAAAGTAAATATGGTATCAAGTCAATTCTTTTTTTTATTGTAATTTTTTTTATTGGTTGTTCAAACCCTTACAAAGCTCTTGACATATCATACTTCAAACATTAGTTTCAAGTGAGTTATGAACTCCCATTTTTACCCCAAATACAAATTGCAGAATCACATCAGTTACACATTCACATTTTTACATAATGCCATACTAGTAACTGTTGAGTTGACTCCATAAGATAAATTAACTCTGGTATAATTGAATTCTTCATATATTAACTTATACTGTAATTTTTCAAGAAAATTTTCTTTTAGCTACTTTAATTTAATTATAAAAGACATACGAACATCTATGACTATTGTTCTGTTGCTGAGATTTTCACATCTTCACTTAGGTATTAGTTTCCCTAAAAATATATTTTGGAGTAATACTGACTAGCTGAATGGAGTATCACTTGAAAATTAAAATGTATTTATTTATGTTGACCATGTTTTTTTTTCTTTACTAATTTCTCCTCTCTTGCTTTCTCGTATATTTATACAATTTTCTGTATATCTTTTCATGAAGCTAGAGAGTTGGAAGATAACATTTCCCCCATTCTTTTGATGGCTTTTCCCTATACCTTTGTTTGATTCTTATTAGTTTTATCGAGACACAAATGGTTTGTAATTGCCAATTGTAAGTAAAGTGTACAAATAGATAAGTTTGACTTATACAGGTAGCCAACACACCATCACTGCAAACAGGATAAGGATCCTCTTCTTTGTCCCCTGCAGGCCCTTCTTGAGCATGACATTTATTCATGAGACACCTATATATCTTCTTTGGTAACATATTTTTTTCTAAATCTTCAACCATTTTTAATAATAGAGCTTTTCTCTTATTATTGAGATTAGGAAGCTCTTTATTTGAGTAAAAGTATCAAAAAAAGGACTGGGCATATCTTTACATTTTCTTAGTGATGTGCTTCAAATAAATTTTTAATTTTAATAAACTCCACTTTATTGACATTTCCCTTGATGAATTGTACTTTAGTGTTATATCTAAGAAATTTTTGCCTAACCCTGTCACAAATATTTTCTTCTGTTTTATTTTGGGAATTTTATAGTTTATATTTTACATTTAACTCTAGGATCCATTTTTGTTCCCTTTTCACAATGAAAGGTATACATTGGGGTTTGTTGTTTGTTTGTTTCCAAGTAGGGTAGAACATGGAAGAACGTTGTTTCAAAATGTCTTTTTGATTTATACTGGGATTGCTTTTGGATCTATAAACAACTGGAGGCAAAGGTATTTTATACAATAATAGTTTTCTGACCCATGGGCATAGTATATCTCTGCATTTATTTATTCATTCATTGTGTCTGTAAGTACTTTATGTTTTCATGTATGAAAATTACTCATTTCTAATTATTTAAAATCTTTCTTTTTACTTTATGTTTAATGCAAACTTGATCCTGAAATACACATTAGAATATTTTCATGTTGTTTTCTTATTACTCTGCATTATTTTTACCTTTAGGAAATTCTGGGTTTTTTTATGTACATGATTGCTATCATGCTTTTCATTTTAATAGTATTTGATGTGTAATCCCTTGACATTGAAGGAGTTAAGAAGATGTTGCTTCAAAATATGCCATTTTGGCATATTGACTATTTTAAATTAAAGGCACTTGAAAAACAGCAACAGAAAGTTCAGTCTGACCTTCATACTATTTCTTAAAGGCAGGAGATGCAACTCCCATGAGAAAGATACCTCTGGAAGGAAAATAGCCTTCTTATCATTAAGGATGGAAGTTGAGCCTGAGAGAATTCTATATAGACCTTATTAAAATAATTTTCATCTTCTCACCTCTCCATATAATTTAGTTACTTTTTCACAATTTACTAGTCTTTGTCTAAATCAGTATAGCAGCATTACACTCTACCTGCATCTTTGGGATTTTATTTCCCTATGAGGGCCCTGATGTCACATAAAACTTACATTAAATACATTTGAATGCTTTTCTCCCATTGATCTGTTCCATATCAATTTAATTCACAGACTCAGATAAAAAAACTAATAAATAAGCTAAAATTTTCCCTCCCCTACAACATTCCTAGAATATGTGTGCAGGACAAGGATCCCTCATGAGAAGATGTCTGGAAAGTTAAATGGGTGTTTACTTCAGCATTTTTGCTGTTGTGACCAAAAGGTCTGACAATAACAATTAGTGGAAGACAAGTTTATTTGGGGCTCACAATTTCAGAGGTGTCAGTCCACAGATAGCTGACTCCATTTCTCAGAGCTTGAGGTAAGAACGTCATGGCCAAACTGTGTGACAGGAGAAAGCAGCTGGTGACATGGTGCCGGAAAGCAGAGAGAGAGTAAGTTGAGGATTTCCTTTATAACAGAGGCAAATAAGTCTTTATTCATATAAAATACTGCCTTTTGTGGCCTGGGCTTGCATTTGGTGATGGAGTGTTTGCCTAGCATAAGTTAGGCACTGGGTTTGATTCTCAGCACCACATACAAATAAACAAAATGAAGCCCATCGACAACTAAAAAAACTTAAAAAAATTACTGCCTTTTAAAACATGTTATATTCATCTGGGTTTATAAAGAATAGTTAACTGTAACTTCGTTAAGAAGTTCTACCTGTCAGCCTCATGTTTCTCAAAATTGGTTTCTATTGAAAACACCTGCAGAGCTTACAAATTTATAGAAGACTGCATCATACGCCCAACATTTCTTATTCTGTTATAACTTTGACTGAGACTCATTGATTTTAATAAATACCCTGGCCTTTTCTTTATTGTCAAGACCCCCTGCTATCTCTATTCTGAAACAAGTACTTTGGGTCTTCAGTGTTGGAAATATGCAAACCAGTCTAGTAGTTCCAAAGTTTTTAAATTACTCTAATAATCACCTCATGACTCAGCAGTAACTCCTTCCAACTATTGATAAAGAGTCCTGAGTAGGGATTTTCAATATGGCATGTTTATTAAATCAACCTAGGCAAGTTAAGTATCACTGTGAAGAACTTGGAGGTTTATAACTAGAAATTTAATTCCTATAAGAGATGTGGTATATTTAGATGTTGAACATATCATTTAAGGAATTTGTCCATTTTGTCTAAATTTTCAAAATTTGAAGCATGCCGTTTTTATTATAGTTCTGTATTATACTTTAAATGATTCTAGTGAGTATACTATTTGTTTTCTAACATTGCTAATTTTTGTTTTGTTTCATTTTTTCTTAAATAATTGTTATGGTCTTAATAATTTTTAAAAATTTTTCAAATAATTCATTTTTAGTTTTATTATTTTTATCCCTTATTTTCTATAGTTTTTCCAATTGCACTGATTTCTTTTCTTCCTGCTGCTTAATTTCAATTTAATTTGTTTTCTTTTATAATTTCATAAAAAGAAATTTGAAACATTGCTTTGATGCCTCTATTCTACAATAAGCATAATAAAAATATTTAATGGTATACATTTTCTTATAAGTACCACTTTAAAAATATCCCACCCATTTTAATTGATTATGTTTAATTTTCACTCAGTTTTAAATATTTTCTAATTTTAATTTTGATGATTTTATGAATCATAGGTTATCTAGCAGAGTATTGTTTAGGCTAAAATATTTATGAATTTTCTAGCTATATTTATGAGATTTATATCTAATTTAATTTTGCCAAAATCAGAGAATATGCTTTGTATTTTGCCACATTTTTGAGATTATTTGATGATCTAGATAATTTTAATTCATTCTTCTGTTGACAGTCATCTGCACTGGATCCATAATTTGCCTACGGTGAATTGTTCTGCTATAAATATTGATGTGGCTGTACAATACACTATGCTGATTTTGGTTCTTTTTAATAAATCCTGAGAAATGGCATAGCCAGGTCATATGATGGTTTCATTTCTAGTTTTTGTGAAAAATCTTTATCCTGCTTTCCATAGTGGTTGTACTAATTTGCAGTTCTACCAACAATATATGAATATACCTTTCCCCCACATATTCATGAGCATTTAATATTATTTGCTTTCTTCATAATTGCCACTTTACTTTGAGTCAAATAAAATTCCAATGTATTTTTGATTTGCATTTTCCTGATTACTAGAGATTCTGAACTTCTTTCTTTTTTTTTTTTTTCATATATTTGCCACCTACTTCTCAGACTGGGGATGAATAGAGAGAATATTTAAAGAACTCAAAATACTTAACATGCACACAAATATAACCCAATTAATAAACAGGTGAAAGAAATAAAGAGTCATTCCTTAAAATAAGAAATATAAAAGGCCAAAGAATATATTTAAAAAATTATTCAAGGACTTTACATCCCAATTTATATAAAGTTCTTTATTACTGTGGTAGGAGTATCTCAACTCCAAAAATAATCATATGTAGGGCAGGTCCAAAATGGTTCTAGTTAGGCTCCCTCACTGAGGCTTCCAGTGGCTAAATCTTCAGTATGTAGCCAAGGTCATGAACACTCTGATTCAGCTATGTACTCAAGGTAATAAACATTTGCTTGTGACCATGTGCCCACATATGTAAACTGTTGACAATGTGCCTTCGTTTGCCTGAATAAGAACAACAACAACAACAACAAAAAAAAAAAGGTTCAGGAGGCCAAATGGAATTTGGAATTCTCTCTAAAGGAGACCGGAATTGGAGGCTAATGGCTTCTGCAGCCTCTGAATAAAGAATATCTATTATCACAACTGAGTCTTGCATTTTCTTCCATCCACTCAGACCCAGAATCTGTTTCCCAGGATGTAAGCCTCCACCAAGGCATATTTTTTAAGTGTTTAAATTCTAGCAATTTTAAAAATATTTTTGTTGCTCTACTTGGATTAATTTATACTTACCATTTTTGTTTGTTCTTGCTATTTTGTCCTTTTTCTTTATTTCTAATATTTTTCTTATTTTGAAATCTTTTTTTTTTCTTATATTAATTAATTTTACATCTTTTTTTTTTTTTTGTAACAGATAGTGAACTCAGGGACGCTTGACCACCGGTTGGGCTGCTTCTCCCTCCCAAAACGGCGGGAACAAGACAGCACCCCATCTTTCCTACAGCCCAGCTTTATAGCCCAGAAAGTTACACAAAAAGGGGGGTTACAGATAACAGAACTCTGACAAGCATCACACTAATGGTAGTTTACATTTTTTGCTGGCCCCAACATCAGAATTTATGAGGACCATTAGAGCCTCAGAGAGGGTCATTGTCTGGCCAGGGGAGGCCAATATTTATGAGGTGTCACTAAGTTTCAGAGAGGGCTGCTATCTGGTCAGAGAGCCAGGCATTGGTAAGTTCAAGGCATGGGCAGGCATTCCAAGCAGGTTCAGAATTTTCAGTAATTTATAGTAAAGCCGAAATTATCTTTTCATGGTTTTGTGGCGAGATGCCCAATTTTAAGAAAAGATCAGGTTGGGTCTATCAGTCTCTCTTCAAATAATATCCTTGCTTCACATGCAGTGTAAAATCCTTCCTCCATGGGTTGGGCATGAATTCAAGCAGTAGAGAACTTCTTAGCATATGAGCTCATGGATTTCATCCCCAGCACCACAAAAACATAAACAAAAAGAAACTCCAATAAAAAATATACACCAATAAAAACATAATATAAAAATATATATGCAATATATACATTATACACCAATAAATAGTCATATAATTTCCTCTCACCCAACTTTTGAACTTTGCTATTCAATATTTCAATTTCATATGCTATAAATCCACATTGCATTCTTCCTAATTTTTCTATGGCAAGAAATAATAATTTATTAAAAATAAGAAAAAAAATGCCTAATATGTTTACATCAATTATATGTTCATGGAGACCTTCATTTCTTTGTGTAGATACAGGTGTCTATCTCTTAAAATGCTCCTACGTCTGAAGAATTTTATTCCACACTTCCTGAAATGAGATCTTGCTTGTAATAAACTGTATTAACTTCTGTTTATCTGAAGCTAATATTATCACTCATTTTGGAATATGTTCATGGAATGTGAAATTCTGAGCTGATGGATGTTTTTAAAAATACTTTAATAATGCCACTTCATTGTCTAACTCATATTGTCAAGAAATTTGATATGATATTTATGAATGTGATTCTTCTGCATATAATGTATTTCCCTTTCATAGCTCCAAGATTTTCTGTTTTTCTTTTTTATGTTTAGAATTTAGATATTATGTGCCTAGGGCTTTCCGTTGGTGGGTGGAGATGGCCTATTTATTCTGATTGAGGTCTGCTATTCTCAGCTCTATAGTGTAATGTATTTTTTTGCAAACTCTCAGTCATTATCTCCTTTAATAGTTTTTCTGACCTGTTTTTTTCTCTACATTCTGTTACTGAAAACAATTACACATCTTTTACAATAGTTGGTATTTTCTCCCAGTACTCTTGGATGCTTTTTTCAAAAAAAAATATTTTTAAGCTATTTTTTTTTTCTATTTGTGTCTCAGTTTGGGGAATTTCTATTTATCTTTCATTAAGTCCACTGATTATTCTCTTGTCTATCTGAACATTACAGTGAATCCTTCAGAGATTTTCTTTGTATCTGCTATTTTAATTTTATTACATTTTAATTTTATTCTTTCTTCTGGTTTCATTTTTCCCATCTGTGCTTCATAGTTATTCTTGTGTACTATACAACTGTTTTTTTACAAGTGTCTTTAATATTAATTATAATTAGTTTAAATTGTTTCTGTTTTACATGGAGCAAAGTACTATATAGCTATAGGTGTTCATGGGTTTCTCTCATTGAAGGTGATTGAGTTTTCTTAGATCTCAAGCTAGTGGGTTTGTCATCAGTGGGGGTTTGAGGAGGTCTCCAGAGATGGGGAAAACCTATTCAGACCATTTTGTTTCTTGATCACATCTCAGAAAATAATCTAAGGACAAGTCAAGTTTTGTAACAGAGAAAGAAGTCTATTACAAAATGATAATTACACATTCAAGGGTTGTGTGTGGGTAAGCTCAAAGGCTAAGCCATGCCCTACATAAGTAGGTTGTGGTTTAATTGTTCTGAGGAATTAATATTCATAAATAGGGATTGAATATGGCTGAAGTTCTCTGGAAATGGGAGGTTCCTCTGTAGAATTTTGCTCAGCTTAAATAGTATTTAATTATGCAGTTGAGGGCTGTGTGAATACATATGGTAATCAGCCTTAATGAGCAAAGTGGAAGTAGGTAACAAGGAATTTTTGGTATGCCTGTGGGAGAAACCACTTAGAGCTAACTTTAGTGTGTGCCCACACTGTGGTTAGACAGACTGTTGTTTGTCCAATCAGATATTAGCAGCAGGCCTGTGGTCCAACAAGGGTCACAGGAGCCTGTTGCTAACTGTGGCAACTCTTTCATGAGCTCAGCTCATGAGCCAACAGTTCTAGCAAGAGCTGTTTCTCTAGGCGTATTTCTTCTGCTTTCCTATCTCAAGTTGACCTGCCATCTAGCTCTTAGGAAAATACAAAGAAAGTTATGGTTTTCTATATTATTCAGTTTTATCTTTGTTTATTAAAAAATACTTCTTTCTTTCTGTATTTTAAGTGAATCCAGAATATGTACGTGACTTGATATTTCACCAGTATCTTACAAACTCCACTGTGCAACCCTGGTACCTGTTCTTTTTTTTTTTTTTTTTAACTCCAGGGATTAAAATCAGGGGCACTCAACCACTGAATCACATCCTCAATGCTTTTGTATTTTATTTTAGAGACGGTCTCATTGAGTTGCCTAGAGCCTTGCTAAATTGCTGAGGCTGGCTTTAAACTCTCTGGTTTTGAACTCTCAATCCTCCTGCCATAGCCTCCCAAGACGCGGGGATTACAGGCATGTACCACCGTGGACGGCCAACTTGTTTAATTTTATACCAGCACCCACTCCAAACACGCAGGAATTTCATCTTTTCCAAATGAGAAAATCTGATAACTTTAATTCAGCAATATTCAAAACTGATACCCAACTTTTCTCCATAGCTATCTGATTTTGTCTTTTCCATCATCATAATTAAATAAAAATATAGACCTTTTTTAATATTTTAAAACTCATCTTCAGTCTTTTTTTTTTTTTTCGTTTTTTTTTTTTTTTTTCTGTGTAACCACAACAGATTTGAAGTATTGTTTTCAAGGTTTTGAAAGCCAGTTAAGGGCAAAACCAAACATGACACTCAATGGATTAGAGCAACCAAATTTTTGCCTATTCTATTTCTCAAGAAAATAAATTAATCTTTCCTCATGATATTAGGCAGTTTGCCTCATGCTGTGTTTTAGCATAAACTGACTCACTTTCTCACACTTTGTAAGGATTATGCTATTAAAAATGTGCTTGGAGACAGTGTTAACATTCAGGTCTTTTGAACAGTGTCTGGAGGATAGAAGAATGGATGTAGAAGTCACTTGAAATTCACCACCATCTTTAATTAGACTTATTTAACCCTCAACAGATGAGGCTATATAGATCAAGTAAGGTTTTGTTAGTGTTTCTAACATGAACCTAGATATTAGCTGATGGGCTTGACACAGACTGAGGCTTGATGAGGAAAATGATGTTGAGTGTGTTTGTAGTTCCAGAGAAACTATGACCTCTAATGATGAGTGTACACTTAAAGGTTGTAAGCGTAGCTTCCGGGAGGAATTTGCTATAGATTTGCTTAGAATTTTCCTTGGCTTCATAGTCAGTTATAGCTTTGCTAGCTAAGTTATCTGACATAAGCAGAAGTTAAGTTCTCATTAGAACAAACATTACTGTGAGTCTGTGCTGCTTTGCATTTGATTATCATGCTTATTTTCTCTGATTAAAAGTGATTCATATGTTGAAGTTGAATGCCGAGGAAATCTTAGAGCAAGGGCATAATATCAGGCAAATGTTCAAACTTCTGTTCTGTAGATGGAGATTACTCTTCCTCAGCAGCATCTACAAACATACTGATTTATTGCTAGTTCCATAAAACCAGAAATGTTTAAAACATGCTAACTTAATCACATAATGTTAAGCGTCTCTGCATTGATGCTTGCAGAAGTACTGCAAAGTCACATTACCAAGGAATATTAAGGCACATTCAATATTCTTCTTTAGTTGGAATTACTTTATAATGACACAGTACTTATTTCAGGCATTTCATCAAGGATTAAAAAGTGCATTACTGATGATGAAACTTTCTGTGTCCTTGCAAAAATTAGAATTTAGAGTAAAATCTCATTAATTCAGACATCGGTGTTTCAGAATTTGCTGAAATTTAGACAAGCATTAAACTGGCGGTTGAACTCATACCACCTATAAAGAAAGTGCTTTCTACAAAACTGCATACTGTAATACTGATTAAGCTATTTAAGACGAATCTTTAAACACCCTTGATTTCCTCAGAAAATCAGGTTTAGTTCAAACTAATCTGCGTGTTTACTGACTTTCTATACGTTTATTATTATAACTAATTCTTAACGGTCTTTGTAAGTCATACTCTTGTAATCTAATTTTCAAGACAATTAGTAAATGTTGTATAATAAATTTGAATTATTTTTCTTAAAAGATACTATGTTTTAGGCTCACTTTAATACAAATTTTTCTTCCAAACTGGTTGCTACTAGTAAGAGTTCTGGCCTTTCATCCTATTTAGTTATGTAATTGGTGAATATGACAAAAATTCTTATACAACCTCTTTTTATTTTTAGTAATGAAATATAAAATTTAACCTGAGAATCTATGTGTCCAGATGAAAGACTACATTTAAACAGATAAAATATTACAAGTTAAACAGAGTCAGAGCTCTCACAGAACACTTATGTCCAAACTCTTAGGATATGGGCTCTATCTTATTTCATCATTAATGTTTTGGACTTTTTTCATACCACATACACCAAAATACACTAATTGTTGCTTTATTTATTTGATAGCAGATGCAGAGCATGCTTGGCTCAGACTTTCTTCTGTGTCCCTGATCTTTATATTTGTCTGCCCACATAGGGCTGCATTCAAGACTGATGGCTCGAGGATGGCTTGCAGATGTCTGCTGGGTTGGTGACCAGGAGTAGGTTCATCCAATTATGAAGAAAAGGACTAGAAAGCTCATTTGGCTGCCGACATAAAAGCAGCTTCTGCAAACAGCTTCATCATTAATAAAAATCATATTTTTATCTTCATCTGTCTGATTCATACATCAGCTGTGTTGGTACTGATGTGGTGGTCATTGAGAATTAACATAAATAACCATATAACTATATATATGGTCAGATGTTTTACAACTGACTCCCCAGGCAAAAATAGCCTCAATTCACAGTGTTCATGGCTTTGGGCAGTTTAAATACTCCTTTCCTAGCAAATTTCAATCTCTGCATGTGACATCCTCAAATATAGGAGAGAGAAGTACAGTGATTCATCAGTATGTAGTGCCTCTCCACACAGATGCAATACAGAAAAATAATCTCAAGGACACGTGTAATTTATAATGTGGTAAAGTCATCAATGGTATCTATATTGCTATACTTGCCTCTTGAGGTGTTATGTTCCTGGTGTCCAGTGACTACCTTTAGTAACTTCCTAGGCCAATTTCATATATATATATTATATACATATATAATATATATATGAATCCTCATAAAGAGGAATACAATTGTAAGCACTAGATTGCAGCTATTAAAATATTTGTTTGATTAAGTTCCATTGATTTATTTTTGGCTTTTAGTGAGCAAGAACTATTAATTCTGTTATTTTTCTATATTCAAACTTCATAATTTTTTTTTCAAATTTCTCTGGAATTAGCTGCCGAGAGAGGGATTTTTTCCTCCTTTGGTGAAGGAAGTGTTTCTTAAGTCAATTATTCAGTGTTGTTTAATTATAATAAGATTTGATTTCTTGTATGCAAAACATTTTGACAATGCTCCTGTTTACACCTTTATACAATTTGTAGAATCAATGAGATGATAAATGTAAAGCAGCTAGAATAACTATTGGTACAACTGAGATCTCCTTGCTTGATCATAGCTACACCTAACTTTATATAGTGTCAAATTTGCAGCATAGGTGTTAGTGTAGGGTTAGGTTTTAGGAAAGAGATTCCATGGGAGATGAATTAGTATGTAGCAACACTTGGAGTTGTATATAAGGAGAACTAAATGTCAGAAGAATGAGGGAAATGAACATTGGTCATAATAGGAGAAAACAAATGGCAAAACAGTAAATGAAATGCATTTTTTTAAATTCAATGTCCACAAATGTGTGAAAGGCTCAATTGGCTTAATGCATCTGGTGCCTAATGGATGACAAATCATGGTGTTGGCTTTGCCACTGTAAGTCATTACAGAAAAAGGAACATTTTCTGTCTTTTAGTGTAGACACTGACATCTAAGTCTACCAAGGGACATTTGTAGAAAATAGACACAAATACAAAACTGGAAAAATCCAATTTATTATGACGGATGGAAAGTAATTACCATCAGAATTTGGAAGACAGTGTTCCTAACTATGCTCTCAATTCCATGACTAACCATACAACTTTTCAGCTAGTATTTAAAGCTCTGTCATAATATACAATTGAATTCATTTATTACAAGTGCTCCTCTCAAGATCGTAATATTTACCATACGTAAATATTTCAGCTTATTTTTGGTGTCTGTTTCATAATGCCCAGTTATTCTATTAAAGTACCAAGAGGAAAATGCATTTAATATTTATTCATGTTGTTTAGATGAATTGTCACTCTATAAATAATTGGTTTTATGAAATGGAAAACATTATCAATGAATTAAGTACATGATCAGGGATTGTATTCATGATCCTGGCAGCTGGCCACATTGGCATTATATGTCAAATATATTGACATAAACTCAAAGCTGCCAGCATGCTCATCCCTGTGGCCAGTTGCTAGAGACTTTGTTGTCACTGATGCAGTTTGAATCCAGCATTAAGGCCTACAAATTAAATAAGGATTGATGAAAGGATTGGAATTTTCATTATAGAAAATCATAAGGAGTACTTTAACAATTGGGGGAATTTAACTGGGTCTGTCTGGATGAAGAACATGGCGGTTTCCACAGCATGTTAGAAAAATTAAAGAAAATATTTAGAAATGGTAAGAAATCACACATTTATGATTAGAAAACTTAATGTATCTACCAATTCAACATAATCATTCTCAACTGTTTTCTTTGTGGACATGGACAACCTGATATTATAATTCATTTGGAAATTCATGTCATGGGATAATTGGGAAAAAATGCCTTAGTTAAATCATTTATATTCAATTTTTCCATTTTTCAAAATGTATTAGAATACTTGTAATTAATAGTAATAGCAAGGCACAATTTTATTTTAGCTTTGATGAAGCAAATATTAACAGTGCATTTGGATAATCTTTCTAAATTTATTTTATATTTAAACTTTTATAATTCCTTATATTCCACTATTAAATCTCTTGGCAAGATATTTGATCATGATTTATAGTGTTTTTTTTTGTATTGTTGAATATGTAATACTAATGTTTTGTTTAGTACATTTGCATCTATATTCATAAAAGATAGTGTGCACAGGTCTCTTTTCTTGCGATGTCTTTGCTTTTGGTAATGGGATAATACTGCCTTCTTTAAGCTTTTGGAAGCGTTTTTGAAGAATTGCTAGTAGTTCTTTAAATTGTAATAGAAATTCACTAGTGAAGTTTTCTGGACATGGGCTTACCTACATGGATACATCTTTGTTCACTCTTTCATTCTCATCATGGAAGTGTGCATATAATTTTTATTTCTTTTTGACTAAGTTTTGGTAGTTCATATCTTGCTACTCATTTTCCATTTCATCAAAGTTATCAAATTTGTTATCATATATTTTCTTCTAATGATTTTCATTTCTGCAATATTGGTAGTGATGTCCTTTCTCTTGTTCCAGTTTTATTGATTTTGATTTCGTCCTTTTTTTCTTTTGTTCAGCCTCACTAAATTTTCCTGTTTCTGTTGAAGAATCAACTTTTAATTTTGTTCAGTAACTCTCATTTTTCTTATTCTTTATTTCATTTAATTTCACCAGATCCTATATTGTTATTTTTTCTATCTGTTTGATTTGTGTTCAGTTAGCTTTTCTCCCCCAGTAATTTGAAATGGGAGGCTTGGTTATTGCTTTGAGATTTTTCTCCTTTGGAATAAAATTATATTTACACAGTTCCCTGCTTTTTACAATTTGAGAGTGGAGGTTTTTTTTGTTGTTGTTGTTGTTTCTGTTGTTGTTGCTGTTGTTGTCGCTATTGTTGTTGCTGTTGTTGTTTGTTTTTTCTTTTTCATCTCTAATTTCCTCACAATATTTTTCTTTGATATATTGACTTCTTTTGAGTGTGGTGTTATTAACTTCCACAATATTGCTGATTTCTTTTCACTATTGATTTCATACACAATTCTATTGTGGTTGGAAGTCATACTTTTTTTTTTAATATTTTTAAATTTACTGAGGGTTATTTTATGATCTGTCCTGAAAAACTTTCCATATGAACATGAGAAGAAAGTTCATCCTTCTGTTTTTGGGTGGAATGCTCTATTTCTCTGTTCCACCTGGTCTATAGAGTTGCTGTTTACCTGTTGCTCTTCCTCTTAATTTTCTGTTTGGGAAGGGGATTATTGTTTCCAACTCATATTGTTGAAATGCTTATTTTCCCATTCAGTTTTACCAGTTCTGCTTCATGTATTTTTGTGAACTTGGCTGAGGTTCGTATATGTTTTATAATTGTTATATCTTTTCGATGGAAGGTTCTTTTTAAAAAATTATAGTGTTCCTCTCTCAAATGCCTCGTTAATGTATTATATTACATCTGGCCTTGTAATTTAAAAGCTCCATGTTCCTGCATAATTGATAAATATTTAGATTATAATATTAACTTTTTAGCCAGTACGGTTAAAGGCTGCAAGGTATATCTAGAAAATCAATTTATAATATTTTGATTGTATAAATTTCATATGCTTAAATAAGATTTTAAAAAATAAATAGCAGGGGCTGTGGTTGTGGCTCAGTGGTACAATGCTTGCCTAGCACATGTGAGGCACTGGGTTCGATCCCAGCACCATATTAAAAAAAAGTAAATAAAATAAAGGTCTAAAAAATGCAATAATATTAATAAATAAATAAATAAGTAAATATCAATTGTGTCGTGTGGTAAATGCTGACATAGAATTACCTGGGCATGTTCAATCCATAAAGGTAAGTGTAGAGTTTATTCTGGATGAGGCAATTGTTTTGTTTTAAGGATTTTTTATGAGAAAATATAAAAACTAACCTGATAAATTAAATAATGAAATTAAAGAGGTTCTCTGTGGGAAGGCGTGAGTGAGGGTTTGTAAGAAACCATGGTGTATGTACTGGCACAGAAGAGAAAATTTGCAGCACTTGATTGGTGACTTGAAAGAAATACTTGACCCAAAGTTAAGTACTGATGTGGGAAAACAGTGAGATATTAAAGGAAAGATATCATAAAGCCTTTTTAGAAAATTTATTTATTCTATACCAATTTCTTACCTCCAACTATGTAACTAGTGTTATGAATTTTGTCAGGTAAGAAAGCTGTTGCTCACATCCAACAGAGAGGTATTTGGAATGTGGACTTCAAGGATAACATATCTCATTTAAAAAATAACTGTACTTTTGTGTTAAAACTTTATGTATATATGTAACTGCATGACTAATATGATTCTATAACATGTACACTCAGAAAAAATGAGAAATTGTATCCCATCTATATATGATATATCAAAGTGCATAAAATTGCATTCCACTGCCATGTATAACTAATTAAAACAAATAAGAAATTAATAAATAAAAGAAGTGGGCCTGCACTGCTACTACCATGGCTGTTGCCTCTGATTCTACTGCTGCCAGCCTGAAGTCGCCTGGAGGTCTTCTGTCTGGGTACTGCTGTCACAGAAGAAACTGCTGCCCTGGATGCAACTGAAGCCAACACTTCTGCTAACCCCTGGAGATCACCTGGTGATGTATCCCCCATAGCTGCAGCTGCAGCTGCCATTACATCCACCCACCGCTAATTTTTACCCACTGCCTGCTGCCCACAACCACCGCCACTACAGCTACTACCATGGCCTAGAGGACTGCTTTGGGGGAGACTCTAGGTTTGGTTGCGCATGGCTGCACCCATTTTGTGACATCAGACAGGGTCTGGTGCCAGTAAATTTACTACCACAAGAGCCTCTGGAGACTCCAACTGGGACCTGCAGGTCCAGTAAGGAGATACCTGTGGATTAGGAGGATCCTGAATGGAATCACCATTTGACCCAGCTATCCCACTCCTTGCTTAATATCCAAAGGATTTAAAATGAGCATACTATGGTGATGCAGCCACATCAATGTTTATAGCAGCTTGATTCATAATAGGTATACTATGGAACCAATTTAGGTGTCCCTCAATAGATGAGTGAATAAAGAAAGTGCGGTATATATACTCAATGGTATATTACTCAGCATTAAAGAAGAGTGAAATTATGGCATTTGCCAATAAATTGTTGGAGTTGGAGAATATCATGCTAAGCGAAATAAGCCAACCCCACAAAACCAAAGGCTGAATGTTTTCTCTAATATGAGGATACTAATTCACAGTAAGGCAACAGGCACTAGGGAAGAATAGTATTACCTTAGATTAGGTAGAGGGATGTGATGGGAGGGGAGTAAAGGTGATATGGGGATAGGAAAGATAGTAGGATGAAACAGACATTATTACTGCATGCACATATGTGACTGCATGACCAATATGATTCTGCAACATACACACTCAGAAAAATGAGACATTATATCCCATCTATGTATGATATATCAAAGTATATAAATGCATTCTACTGTCATGTATAATTAATTAAAACAAAAAAAATTATAAGGAGAAGTGTTTTATAGTCTAGGAATGTAACAGGGAATGAACAATTAAACAAGGTCATCTTTGAAATGAGAGACCTTCCAAAAGGCAAGCTAATAAAATCTAGGAACATGTTTACACAGACAATAAGCAGAAATTGGGAAAAATTGTACTTTACAATTCTAGTTATGAACCAGGGAGATGGTACAAAATTGAAAGTTGTGAATGTTTGGTTGAGTGTAAAGAAAGGTGGCATTAACTGCTTTATTTCTTTTATTTTACCAATTAATATTTTCAATTTATTTTATTTATTAGCATTCGTATTTATTCATTATTTTTTAAAAAATAAAATAAAAATAAGGGAAATAAAGGAAAATTTTAGAAAATGAATGATATTAGGAACAGACATAAGAAGTAAAATTACAAAATGTGCATAGAGAATTATGTTAATATATCATGGGAGAGAAATTGGTGGTAGAAGTGCATCAATGGTCTATAGTGGTGCTTTAGGGATTTAATTTCTCTAACACATAGTGCTGATGCTCTGCTCTGTCCTCTCCCCTTCCCCTGATAGTGAATCCACAGGCCATTGGTTGCCCTTCAGTTTCTGAAGGTAATTTTATCTCATGAGAAAAAATAATTACGCATTACTAGATGCAAATCACTTTTAACCATTTATGTAAAAGTATTCACCTACACATTACAGAAACCTAAGTACATTTACTTTAAAATTTTAAATATGTAACTAAAGAAGGAAGATAAAATTGATTGGAAATATATACAAAGAACCAAATATGTTCACATGAAATTATCTTATTTGAAAATTTTCATATCCCTTGAGCTTCAGGATTAAAACACAGCTATTTTGTTTGTTAAAGTTCAATCAAATAATCCTAAAATATATGAATAATCATAAGGGTACCATTTATTACATGATTCCATGTGATATAATAAATTCTAACTTCTTAGTTCATTAGCTAATTCTTCTACAGTGTTTACTATATATTCCTGCTGTGCCATACTTTGTTTTAACACTGGGGATTCAGCACCACAGTCTCTGCTATCATAAGTTTGACTTCATCAGAGAAGGCAGTCAGGAAGTAAAGAAGTGAATGAATAAGGAAATATCAAATTGTAGGGAGTATGAATATAATGAGCAGAATGAATCTGGAATGTCTTTTATTGAGATATTCTATGTAAAGGAAAGAGAAGTTTTAGCTAGGGAGGTGAAATTTGAATATGACCTGTGAAATAGGAGGAAGCCAGCAGTTTGAAGACCAGGCAATGTTCTTGCAGAGAGAGAAACACTGTTAATGAAACCTGAAGAGACAACAGTGACTGGAGTGGAGTGATTACAGGCAGGAATAGAAGGACATAAAGCAGACATTGGTAGGGTTTGTGCCAGGCTGTGGAGGACCCTACTTAAAAATTTTCCCTGGATTTTCTTTATTTTCATTTAATAGATGTGTCCTGTTATGGACAGAATGCTGAGTCTCCCCCAAATTCCTATGTTGAAACCTTAACCTGCTATATGATAGTATTTGGAGATGGGATCTTTAACATGAACTTGGGTCTAAATGAGGTCGTGAGTTTAAGGCTTTCATAAAATAATAAGTGACCTTCTATGGAGAAGGAGAAACCAGAATTGATTCTCTCTGCCATACGACAACACAGAAAGAAGGCAGCCATCTGTAAGCCAGAAAGATGTCCCTCAACAGAAATAGTTTTCTGGCTTCTTGAGCTGTGAGAAATCAAAGTCTGTTGTTTCCGCTATCCACTGTATGGTATTTTGTTCTAGTAGACGGAGGTGATTCATACAAGTTTAGTGAAATTTAGTCATTTTCCACATCTATATAGCAAATCAGTAGGGATTCATGGCTCTGACCCCAAACTTGTCCACTTACCCAATGACCATTATTGCCTGCTTAACCACTCCTAAAATGTTAAAAATATATCTCTAGTTCTTCATTGTTATGACTAAAAATAACATCAACAGGAAGATTCTCTTGCAACAATTGTTCTAGAAATAATATCTATTACTTTTATGGATATCTTAAGCCATGTTTCTACTATTTGTAAAAACCATTGAACTTTGCAATTCTTATGCATAGATGCAAAATTGAATGCAAGACTAAACCGAGAAGGGGAATAGCTGGGTCAAATGGTGGTTCCATTCCCAGCTTTCCGAGAAATCTCCATACTGCTTTCCAGATTGGCTGCACCAATTTGCAGTCCCACCAGCAATGAACAAGAGTGCCCTTTTCCCCGCATCCTCTCCAGCACTTATTGTTGTTTGACTTCCTAATGGTTGCCAGTCTTACTGGAGTGAGATGGTATCTTAGGGTAGTTTTGATTTGCATTTCTCTGACTGCTAGCGATGGTGAGCATTTTTTCATGTACGTGTTGATTGATTGTATGTCCTCCTCTGAGAAGTGTCTGTTCAGGTCCTTGGCCCATTTATTGATTGGGTTATTTGTTATCTTATTGTCTAATTTTTTGAGTTCTTTGTATATTCTGGTTATTAGGGCTCTATCTGAAGTGTGTGGAGTAAAGATTTGTTCCCAGGATGTAGGCTCCCTGTTTATCTCTCTTATTGTTTCTTTTGCTGAGAAAAAAACTTTTTAGTTTGAGTAAGGGAAAATTTTCATGACCAAATCTTTTTATCTGGATTTTTACTCTTTGTGGCTGAGAAGATAAGTGAGAGTCTGCTTTATATGTAATCATAATGTAATTGAAAAAATGCACATGAAAAGAGAAGAGTACATTGCCAAGGTAAAACATGTTAAAGAGATACTCAATATAAAGGACATGCTGGGAGTTGACAGGTCATTGAACACTTTACAAATGACTTGGAACAGGAACTGACTCTTGAAAACTAACTACAGAGACTAACAAGAAGTAAAAAAAAAAAGACTGAGTGAAATGTGGATATGGTAAAATGTAGGAGTGTTCAAAGCAAATGTGTGTCTTTGAAGAGAAATACAGAGTTGAGTTTAAGAAAGAACTATGAAGAAAAGAAATGAGAGAGGAG
>NW_027553491.1:0-37765 GCF_045843805.1 Urocitellus parryii
AAAGAGATTCTCGTCAGTCTCTGCTTGGGGCTACTTCAATAGGACACAATTCATAGCGATAAAACTTGGAACTACATTATTGTGCCAAGTTTCAAAGAGCTAGCACAAACCGTGTTTGATTTAGAGTTCCAACTACATGTATCCTTATAGGAGAAATCAGAGTGAAACCTAAACATGAAAACGGTTACTGCAAAGGAACGGTTTAACCTAGAAGACCAAAATTTGGTGAGCCAAGTGGGATTGGTGTACTTATCATTACCTGTCAGTATCATCAAGATTGGGTGAAAAAATGTTTGGTGAAATTTCAGGAAACTCGAAGTTTTTTGGAAGCTTGGCAACGCCTTTCAATGAAAGTGATTCTCGTCATCTCTGCTTGGGGCTACTTCAATAGGACACAAACCTTAGCGATAGAACGTGGAACTACATTATTGTGCCAAGTTTCAAAGAGCTAGCACAAACCGTGTTTTATTTAGAGTTCCAACTACATGTATCCTTATAGGAGAAATCAGAGTGAAACCTAAACATGAAAACGGTTACTGCAAAGGAACGGTTTAACCTAGAATAACGAAATGTGGTGAGCCAAGTGGGATTGGTGTACTGATCATTACCAGCAAGTATCATCAAGATTGGTTGAAAAAAATGTTTGCTGAGATTTCAGGAAATCGTAGTTTTTTGGAAGCTTGGCAACCCCTTTCAATGAAAGTGATTCTCGTCAGTCTCTGCTTGGGGCTACTTCAATAGGATACAAACCATATAGATAGAACTTGCAACTACATTATTGTGCCAAGTTTCAAAGAGCTAGCACAAACCGTTTTTGATTTAGAGTTCCAACTACATGTATCCATATAGGAGAAAACAGAGTGAAACCTAAACATGAAAACGGTTACTGCAAAGGAACGGTTTAACCTAGAAGAACGAAATTTGGTGAGCCAAGTGGCATTGGTGTACTAATCATTACCTGCCAGTATCATCAAGATTGGTTGAAAAAAAGTTTGCTGAGATTTCAGGAAATCGTAGTTTTTCGGAAGCTTGGCAACCCCTTTCAATGAAAGTGATTCTCATCAGTCTCTGCTTGGGGCTACTTCAATAGGACACAAACCATAGTGATAGAACATGGAACTACATTATTGTGCCAAGTTTCAAAGAGCTAGCACAAACCGTGTTTGATTTAGAGTTCCTACTACATGTATCCATATAGGAGAAAAGAGAGTGAAACTAAACATGAAAACGGTTACTGCATAGGAACGGTTTAACCTAGAAGAACGAAATTTGTTGAGCCAAGTGGGATTGGTGTACTTATAATTACCTGCCAGTATCATCAATATTGGCTGAAAAAATGTTTGCTGAGATTTCAGGAAACTCGTTGTTTTTTGGAAGCTTGGCAAACCCATTCAATGAAAGTGATTCTCGTCAGTCTCTGCTTGTGGCTACTTCAATAGGACACAAACCATAGCGATAGAACTTGGAACTACATTATTGTGCCACGTTTCAAAGAGCTAGCCTAAACCGTGTTAGATTTAGAGTTCAAACTGCATGTATCCATATAGGAGAAAACAGAGTGAAACCTAAACATGAAAACGGTTACTGCAAAGGAACGGTTTAACCTAGAAGAACGAAATTTGGTGAGCCAAGTGGGAATGGTATACTGATCATTACCTGCAAGTATCATCAAGATTGGGTGAAAAAATGTTTGCTGAGATTTCAGGAAATCGTAGTTTTTTGGAAGCTTGGCAACCCCTTTCAATGAAAGTGATTCTCATCAGTCTCTGCTTGGAGCTACTTCAATAGGACAAAAACCATAGCGATAGAACTTGGAACTACATTATGGTGCCAAGTTTCAAAGAGCTAGCACAAACCGTGTTTGATTTAGAGTTCCAAATACATATATCCACATAGGAGAAAACAGAGTGAAACCTAAACATGAAAACGGTTACTGCAAAGGAAAGGTTTAACCTAGAAGAACAAAATTTGGTGAGCCACGTGGGACTGGTGTACTGATCATTACCTCAAGTATCATTAAGATTGGGTGAAAAAATGTTTGCTGAGATTTCAGGAACCTCATTGTTTTTTGGAAGCTTAGCAACCCCTTTCAATGAAAGTGATTCTCGTCAGTCTCTGCTTGGGGTACTTCAATAGGACACAAACCATAGCGATAGAACTTGGAACTACATTATTGTGCCAAGTTTCAAAGAGCTCGCACAAACCGTGTTTGATTTAGAGTTCCAACTACATGTATCCATATAGGAGAAAACAGAGTGAAACCTAAACATGAAAACGGTTACTGCAAAGGAACGGTTTAACCTAGAAGAACGAAATTTGGTGAGCCAAGTGGGATTGGTGTACTTATCATTACCTGCCAGTATCATCAAGATTGGGTGAAAAAAAGTTTGCTGATATTTCAGGAAATCGTAGTTTTTCGGAAGCTTGGCAACCCCTTTCAATGAAAGTGATTCTCGTCAGTCTCTGCTTGGGGCTACTTCAATAGGACACAAACCATAGCGATAGAACGTGGAATTACATTATTGTGCCAAGTTTCAAAGAGCTAGCACAAACCGTGTTTGATTTAGAGTTCCAACTACATGTATCCATATAGGAGAAAACAGAGTGAAACCTAAACATGAAAACGGTTACTGCAAAGGAACGGTTTAACCGAGAAGAACGAAATTTGGTGAGCCAAGTGGGATTGGTGTACTTATCATTACCTGCCAGTATCATCAAGATTGGGTGAAAAAATATGTGCTGAGATTTCAGGAAATCGTAGTTTTTTGGAAGCTTGGCAACCCCTTTCAATGAAATTGATTCTCCTCAGTCTCTGCTTTGGGCTAGTTCAATAGGACACAAACCATATACATAGAAGTTGGAACTACATTATTGTGCCAAGTTTCAAAGAGCTGGCACAAACCGTGTTTGATTTAGAGTTCCAACTACATGTATCCACATAGGAGAAAACAGAGTGAAACCTAAACATGAAAACGGTTACTGCAAAGGAACCGTTTAACCTAGAAGAACAAAATTTGGTGAGCCAAGTGGGATTGGTGTACTTATCATTACCTGCCAGTATCATCAAGATTGGGTGAAAAAATGTTTGGTGAAATTTCAGGAAACTCGAAGTTTTTTGGAAGCTTGGCAACCCCTTTCAATGAAAGTGTTTCTCGTCAGTCTCTGCTTGTGGCTACTTCAATAGGACACAAACCATAGCGATAGAACTTGGAACTACATTATTTTGCCAAGTTTCAAAGAGCTAGAACAAACCGTGTTTTATTTAGAGTTCCAACTACATGTATCCATATAGGAGAAATCAGAGTGAAACCTAAACATGGAAACGGTTACTGCAAAGGAAAGGTTTAACCTAGAAGACCAAAATTTGGTGAGCCACCTGGGAATTGTGTACTGATCATTACCTGCAAGTATCATCAAGATTGGGTGAAAAAAGGTTTGCTGAGATTTCAGGAAATCGTAGTTTTTTGGAAGCTTGGCAACCCCTTTCAATGAAATTGATTCTCCTCAGTCTCTGCTTGGGGCTTGTTCAATAGGACACAAACCATATACATAGAAGTTGGAACTACATTATTGTGCCATGTTTCAAAGAGCTGGCACAAACCGTGTTTGATTTAGAGTTCCAACTACATGTATCCACATAGGAGAAAACAGAGTGAAACCTAAACATGAAAACGGTTACTGCAAAGGAACGGTTTAACCTAGAAGACCAAAATTTGGTGAGCCAAGTGGGATTGGTGTACTTATCATTACCTGCCAGTATCATAAAGATTGGGTGAAAAAATGTTTGGTGAAATTTCAGGAAACTCGAAGTTCTTTGGAAGCTTGGCAACCCCTTTCAATGAAAGTGATTCTCGTCAGTCTCTGCTTGGGGCTACTTCAATAGGACAAAAACCATAGCGATAGAACGTGGAACTAGATTATTGTGCCAAGTTTCAAAGAGCTAGCACAAACCGTGTTTTATTTAGAGTTCCAACTACATGTATCCATATAGGAGAAAACAGAGTGAAACCTAAACATGAAAACGGTTACTGCAAAGGAACGGTTTAACCTAGCATAACGAAATGTGGTGAGCCAAATGGGATTTCTGTACTGATCATTACCAGCAAGTATCATCAAGATTGGTTGAAAAAAATGTTTGCTGAGATTTCAGGAAATCGTAGTTTTTTGGAAGCTTGGCAACCCCTTTCAATGAAAGTGATTCTCGTCAGTCTCTGCTTGGGGCTACTTCAATAGGATACAAACCATATAGATAGAACTTGCAACTACATTATTGTGCCAAGTTTCAAAGAGCTAGCACAAACCGTGTTTGATTTAGATTTCCTACTACATGTAACCATATAGGAGAAAAGAGAGTGAAACCTAAACATGAAAACGGTTACTGCAAAGGAACGGTTTAACCTAGAAGAACGAAATTTGGTGAGCCAAGTGGGATTGGTGTACTTATCATTACCTGCCAGTATCATCAAGATTGGCTGAAAAAATGTTTGCTGAGATTTCAGGAAACTCGTAGTTTTTTGGAAGCTTGGCAAACCCTTTCAATGAAAGTGATTCTCGTCAGTCTCTGCTTGGGGCTACTTCAATAGGACACAAACCATAGCGATAGAACTTGGAACTACATTATTGTGCCACGTTTCAAAGAGCTAGCATAAACCGTGTTAGATTTAGAGTTCCAAATACATGTATCCATATAGGAGAAAACAGAGTGAAACCTAAACATAAAAACGCTTACTGCAAAGGAACGGTTTAACCTAGAAGAACGAAATTTTGTGAGCCAAGTGGGAATGGTGTACTGATCATTACCTGCAAGTATCATCAAGATTGGGTGAAAAAATGTTTGCTGAGATTTCAGGAACCTCATTGTTTTTTGGAAGCTTAGCAACCCCTTTCAATGAAAGTGATTCTCGTCAGTCTCTGCTTTGGGTACTTCAATAGGACACAAACCATAGCGATAGAACTTGGAACTACATTATTGTGCCAAGTTTCAAAGAGCTAGCACAAACCATGTTTGATTTAGAGTTCCAACTACATGTATCGATATAGGAGAAAACAGAGTGAAACCTAAACATGAAAACGGTTACTGCAAAGGAACGGTTTAACCTAGAAGAACGAAATTTGGTGAGCCAAGTGGGATTGGTGTACTTATCATTACCTGCCAGTATCATCAAGATTGGGTGAAAAAAAGTTTGCTGAGATTTCAGGAAATCGTAGTTTTTCGGAAGCTTGGCAACCCCTTTCAATGAAAGTGATTCTCGTCAGTCTCTGCTTGGGGCTACTTCAATAGGACACAAACCATAGCGATAGAACGTGGAACTACATTATTGTGCCAAGTTTCAAGAGCTAGCACAAACCGTGTTTGATTTAGAGTTCCAACTAGATGTATCCATATAGGAGAAAACAGAGTGAAACCTAAACATGAAAACGGTTACTGCAAAGGAACGGTTTAACCTAGAAGAACGAAATTTGGTGAGCCAAGTGGGATTGGTGTACTTATCATTACCTGCCAGTATCATCAAGATTGGGTGAAAAAGTATGTGCTGAGATTTCAGGAAATCGTAGTTTTTTGGAAGCTTGGCAACCCCTTTCAATGAAAGTGATTCTCGTCAGTCTCTGCTTGGGGCTACTTCAATAGGACACAAACCATAGCGGTAGAACGTGGAACTACATTATTGTGCCAAGTTTCAAAGAGCTACCACAAAACGTGTTTGATTTAGAGTTCCAACTACATGTATCCATATAGGAGAAAACAGAGTGAAACCTAAACATGGAAACGGTTACTGCAAAGGAAAGTTTAACCTAGAAGAACAAAATTTGTAGAGCCACCTGGGACTGGTGTACTGATCATTACGCGCCAGTATCATCAAGATTGGGTGAAAAAAAGTTTGCTGAGATTTCAGGAAATCGTAGTTTTTTGGAAGCTTGGCAACCCCTTTCAATGAAAGTGATTCTCCTCAGTCTCTGCTTGGGGCTAGTTCAATAGGACACAAACCATATACATAGAAGTTAGAACTACATTATTGTGCCAAGTTTCAAAGAGCTGGCACAAACCGTGTTTGATTTAGAGTTACAACTACATGTATTAATATAGGAGAAAACAGAGTGAAACCTAAACATGAAAACGGTACCTGCAAAGGAAAGGATTAACCTAGAAGAACAAAATTTGGTGAGCCACGTGGGACTGGTATACTGATCATTACCTGCAAGTATCATCAAGATTGGGTTAAAAAATGTTTGCTGAAATTTCAGGAAACTCGTAGTTTTTTGGAAGCTTGGCAAACCCGTTCAATGAAAGTGATTCTCGTCAGTCTCTGCTTGGGGCTACTTCAATAGGACACAAACCATAGCGATAGAACTTGGAACTACATTATTCTGCCAAGTTTCAAAGAGCTAGCATAAACCGTGTTTGATTTAGAGTTCCAACTACAAGTATCCACATAGGAGAAAACAGAGTGAAACCTAAACATGAAAACGGTTACTGCATAGGAAAGGTTTAACCTAGAAGAACAAAATTTGGTGAGCCACGTGGGACTGGTGTACTGATCATTACCTGCAAGTATCATCAAGATTGGGTAAAAAAATGTTTGCTGAGATTTCAGGAAACTCGTAGTTTTTTGGAAGCTTGGCAACCCCTTTCAATGAAAGTGATTCTCATCAGTCTCTGCTTGGGGCTACTTCAATAGGACACATACCATAGCGATAGAACTTGGAACTACATTATTGTGCCAAGTTTCAAAGAGCTAGCACAAACCGTGTTTGATTTAGAGTTCCTACTACATGTATCCATATAGGAGAAAAGAGAGAGAAACCTAAACATGAAAACGGTTACTGCAAAGGAACGGTTTAACCTAGAAGAACGAAATTTGGTGAGCCAAGTAGGATTGGTGTACTTATCATTACGTGCCAGTATCATCAAGATTGGGTGAAAAAATGTTTGGTGAAATTTCAGGAAACTCGAAGTTTTTTGGAAGCTTGGCAACCCCTTTCAATGAAAGTGATTCTCGTCAGTCTCTGCTTGGGGCTAATTCAATAGGACAAAAACCATAGCGATAGAACGTGGACCTACATTATTGTGCCAAGTTTCAAAGAGCTAGCACAAACCGTGTTTTATTTAGAGTTCCAACTACATGTATCCATATAGGAGAAATCAGAGTGAAACCTAAACATGAAAACGGTTACTGCAAAGGAACGGTTTAACCTAGAAGAACGAAATTTGGTGAGCCAAGTGGGATTGGTGTACTTATCATTACCTGCCAGTATCATCAAGATTGGGTGAAAAAGTATGTGCTGAGATTTCAGGAAATCGTAGTTTTTTGGAAGCTTGGCAACCCCTTTCAATGAAAGTGATTCTCGTCATCTCTGCTTGGGGCTACTTCAATAGGACACAAACCATAGCGATAGAACGTGGAACTAAATTATTGTGCCAAGTTTCAAAGAGCTAGCACAAACCGTGTTTTATTTAGAGTTCCAACTACATGTATCCTTATAGGAGAAATCAGAGTGAAACCTAAACATGAAAACGGTTACTGCAAAGGAACGGTTTAACCTAGAATAACGAAATGTGGTGAGCCAAGTGGGATTGGTGTACTGATCATTACCAGCAAGTATCATCAAGATTGGTTGAAAAAAATGTTTGCTGAGATTTCAGGAAATCGTAGTTTTTTGGAAGCTTGGCAACCCCTTTCAATGAAAGTGATTCTCGTCAGTCTCTGCTTGGGGCTACTTCAATAGGATACAAACCATATAGATAGAACTTGCAACTACATTATTGTGCCAAGTTTCAAAGAGCTAGCACAAACCGTTTTTGATTTAGAGTTCCAACTACATGTATCCATATAGGAGAAAACAGAGTGAAACCTAAACATGAAAACGGTTACTGCAAAGGAACGGTTTAACCTAGAAGAACGAAATTTGGTGAGCCAAGTGGGATTGGTGTACTAATCATTACCTGCCAGTATCATCAAGATTGGTTGAAAAAAAGTTTGCTGAGATTTCAGGAAATCGTAGTTTTTCGGAAGCTTGGCAACCCCTTTCAATGAAAGTGATTCTCATCAGTCTCTGCTTGGGGCTACTTCAATAGGACACAAACCATAGTGATAGAACATGGAACTACATTATTGTGCCAAGTTTCAAAGAGCTAGCACAAACCGTGTTTGATTTAGAGTTCCTACTACATGTATCCATATAGGAGAAAAGAGAGTGAAACCTAAACATGAAAACGGTAACTGCAAAGGAACGGTTTAACCTAGAAGAACGAAATTTGTTGAGCCAAGTGGGATTGGTGTACTTATAATTACCTGCCAGTATCATCAATATTGGCTGAAAAAATGTTTGCTGAGATTTCAGGAAACTCGTTGTTTTTTGGAAGCTTGGCAAACCCATTCAATGAAAGTGATTCTCGTCAGTCTCTGCTTGTGGCTACTTCAATAGGACACAAACCATAGCGATAGAACTTGGAACTACATTATTGTGCCACGTTTCAAAGAGCTAGCCTAAACCGTGTTAGATTTAGAGTTCAAACTGCATGTATCCATATAGGAGAAAACAGAGTGAAACCTAAACATGAAAACGGTTACTGCAAAGGAACGGTTTAACCTAGAAGAACGAAATTTGGTGAGCCAAGTGGGAATGGTATACTGATCATTACCTGCAAGTATCATCAAGATTGGGTGAAAAAATGTTTGCTGAGATTTCAGGAAATCGTAGTTTTTTGGAAGCTTGGCAACCCCTTTCAATGAAAGTGATTCTCATCAGTCTCTGCTTGGAGCTACTTCAATAGGACAAAAACCATAGCGATAGAACTTGGAACTACATTATGGTGCCAAGTTTCAAAGAGCTAGCACAAACCGTGTTTGATTTAGAGTTCCAAATACATGTATCCACATAGGAGAAAACAGAGTGAAACCTAAACATGAAAACGGTTACTGCAAAGGAAAGGTTTAACCTAGAAGAACAAAATTTGGTGAGCCACGTGGGACTGGTGTACTGATCATTACCTCAAGTATCATTAAGATTGGGTGAAAAATTGTTTGCTGAGATTTCAGGAACCTCATTGTTTTTTGGAAGCTTAGCAACCCCTTTCAATGAAAGTGATTCTCGTCAGTCTCTGCTTGGGGTACTTCAATAGGACACAAACCATAGCGATAGAACTTGGAACTACATTATTGTGCCAAGTTTCAAAGAGCTCGCACAAACCGTGTTTGATTTAGAGTTCCAACTACATGTATCCATATAGGAGAAAACAGAGTGAAACCTAAACATGAAAACGGTTACTGCAAAGGAACGATTTAACCTAGAAGAACTAAATTTGGTGAGCCAAGTGGGATTGGTGTACTAATCATTACCTGCCAGTATCATCAAGATTGGGTGAAAAAAAGTTTGCTGAGATTTCAGGAAATCGTAGTTTTTCGGAAGCTTGGCAACCCCTTTCAATGAAAGTGATTCTCGTCAGTCTCTGCTTGGGGCTACTTCAATAGGACACAAACCATAGTGATAGAACATGGAACTACATTATTGTGCCAAGTTTTAACGAGCTACCACAAACCGTGTTTGATTTAGAGTTCCAACTACATGTATCCATATAGGAGAAAACAGAGTGAAACCTAAACATGAAAAAGGTTACTGCAAAGGAACGGTTTAACCTAGAAGAACGAAATTTGGTGAGCCAAGTGGGATTGGTGTACTTATCATTACCTGCCAGTATCATCATGATTGGGTGAAAAAATGTTTGCTGAAATTTCAGGAAACTCGTAGTTTTTTGGAAGCTTGGCAACCCCTTTCAATGAAAGAGATTCTCGTCAGTCTCTGCTTGGGGCTACTTCAATAGGACACAATCCATAGCGATAAAACTTGGAACTACATTATTGTGCCAAGTTTCAAAGAGCTAGCACAAACCGTGTTTGATTTAGAGTTCCAACTACATGTATCCTTATAGGAGAAATCAGAGTGAAACCTAAACATGAAAACGGTTACTGCAAAGGAACGGTTTAACCTAGAAGACCAAAGTTTGGTGAGCCAAGTGGGATTGGTGTACTTATCATTACCTGTCAGTATCATCAAGATTGGGTGAAAAAATGTTTGGTGAAATTTCAGGAAACTCGAAGTTTTTTGGAAGCTTGGCAACGCCTTTCAATGAAAGTGATTCTCGTCATCTCTGCTTGGGGCTACTTCAATAGGACACAAACCTTAGCGATAGAACGTGGAACTACATTATTGTGCCAAGTTTCAAAGAGCTAGCACAAACCGTGTTTTATTTAGAGTTCCAACTACATGTATCCTTATAGGAGAAATCAGAGTGAAACCTAAACATGAAAACGGTTACTGCAAAGGAACGGTTTAACCTAGAATAACGAAATGTGGTGAGCCAAGTGGGATTGGTGTACTGATCATTACCAGCAAGTATCATCAAGATTGGTTGAAAAAAATGTTTGCTGAGATTTCAGGAAATCGTAGTTTTTTGGAAGCTTGGCAACCCCTTTCAATGAAAGTGATTCTCGTCAGTCTCTGCTTGGGGCTACTTCAATAGGATACAAACCATATAGATAGAACTTGCAACTACATTATTGTGCCAAGTTTCAAAGAGCTAGCACAAACCGTTTTTGATTTAGAGTTCCAACTACATGTATCCATATAGGAGAAAACAGAGTGAAACCTAAACATGAAAACGGTTACTGCAAAGGAACGGTTTAACCTAGAAGAACGAAATTTGGTGAGCCAAGTGGGATTGGTGTACTAATCATTACCTGCCAGTATCATCAAGATTGGTTGAAAAAAAGTTTGCTGAGATTTCAGGAAATCGTAGTTTTTCGGAAGCTTGGCAACCCCTTTCAATGAAAGTGATTCTCATCAGTCTCTGCTTGGGGCTACTTCAATAGGACACAAACCATAGTGATAGAACATGGAACTACATTATTGTGCCAAGTTTCAAAGAGCTAGCACAAACCGTGTTTGATTTAGAGTTCCTACTACATGTATCCATATAGGAGAAAAGAGAGTGAAACCTAAACATGAAAACGGTTACTGCATAGGAACGGTTTAACATAGAAGAACGAAATTTGTTGAGCCAAGTGGGATTGGTGTACTTATAATTACCTGCCAGTATCATCAATATTGGCTGAAAAAATGTTTGCTGAGATTTCAGGAAACTCGTTGTTTTTTGGAAGCTTGGCAAACCCATTCAATGAAAGTGATTCTCGTCAGTCTCTGCTTGTGGCTACTTCAATAGGACACAAACCATAGCGATAGAACTTGGAACTACATTATTGTGCCACGTTTCAAAGAGCTAGCCTAAACCGTGTTAGATTTAGAGTTCAAACTGCATGTATCCATATAGGAGAAAACAGAGTGAAACCTAAACATGAAAACGGTTACTGCAAAGGAACGGTTTAACCTAGAAGAACGAAATTTGGTGAGCCAAGTGGGAATGGTATACTGATCATTACCTGCAAGTATCATCAAGATTGGGTGAAAAAATGTTTGCTGAGATTTCAGGAAATCGTAGTTTTTTGGAAGCTTGGCAACCCCTTTCAATGAAAGTGATTCTCATCAGTCTCTGCTTGGAGCTACTTCAATAGGACAAAAACCATAGCGATAGAACTTGGAACTACATTATGGTGCCAAGTTTCAAAGAGCTAGCACAAACCGTGTTTGATTTAGAGTTCCAAATACATGTATCCACATAGGAGAAAACAGAGTGAAACCTAAACATGAAAACGGTTACTGCAAAGGAAAGGTTTAACCTAGAAGAACAAAATTTGGTGAGCCACGTGGGACTGGTGTACTGATCATTACCTCAAGTATCATTAAGATTGGGTGAAAAAATGTTTGCTGAGATTTCAGGAACCTCATTGTTTTTTGGAAGCTTAGCAACCCCTTTCAATGAAAGTGATTCTCGTCAGTCTCTGCTTGGGGTACTTCAATAGGACACAAACCATAGCGATAGAACTTGGAACTACATTATTGTGCCAAGTTTCAAAGAGCTCGCACAAACCGTGTTTGATTTAGAGTTCCAACTACATGTATCCATATAGGAGAAAACAGAGTGAAACCTAAACATGAAAACGGTTACTGCAAAGGAACGGTTTAACCTAGAAGAACGAAATTTGGTGAGCCAAGTGGGATTGGTGTACTTATCATTACCTGCCAGTATCATCAAGATTGGGTGAAAAAAAGTTTGCTGATATTTCAGGAAATCGTAGTTTTTCGGAAGCTTGGCAACCCCTTTCAATGAAAGTGATTCTCGTCAGTCTCTGCTTGGGGCTACTTCAATAGGACACAAACCATAGCGATAGAACGTGGAATTACATTATTGTGCCAAGTTTCAAAGAGCTAGCACAAACCGTGTTTGATTTAGAGTTCCAACTACATGTATCCATATAGGAGAAAACAGAGTGAAACCTAAACATGAAAACGGTTACTGCAAAGGAACGGTTTAACCGAGAAGAACGAAATTTGGTGAGCCAAGTGGGATTGGTGTACTTATCATTACCTGCCAGTATCATCAAGATTGGGTGAAAAAATATGTGCTGAGATTTCAGGAAATCGTAGTTTTTTGGAAGCTTGGCAACCCCTTTCAATGAAATTGATTCTCCTCAGTCTCTGCTTTGGGCTAGTTCAATAGGACACAAACCATATACATAGAAGTTGGAACTACATTATTGTGCCAAGTTTCAAAGAGCTGGCACAAACCGTGTTTGATTTAGAGTTCCAACTACATGTATCCACATAGGAGAAAACAGAGTGAAACCTAAACATGAAAACGGTTACTGCAAAGGAACCGTTTAACCTAGAAGAACAAAATTTGGTGAGCCAAGTGGGATTGGTGTACTTATCATTACCTGCCAGTATCATCAAGATTGGGTGAAAAAATGTTTGGTGAAATTTCAGGAAACTCGAAGTTTTTTGGAAGCTTGGCAACCCCTTTCAATGAAAGTGATTCTCGTCAGTCTCTGCTTGGGGCTACTTCAATAGGACAAAAACCATAGCGATAGAACGTGGAACTACATTATTGTGCCAAGTTTCAAAAGGCTAGCACAAACCGTGTTTTATTTAGAGTTACAACTACATGTATCCATATAGGAGAAAACAGAGTGAAACCTAAACATGAAAACGGTTACTGCAAAGGAACGGTTTAACCTAGAATAACGAAATGTGGTGAGCCAAGTGGGATTGGTGTACTGATCATTACCAGCAAGTATCATCAAGATTGGGTGAAAAAATGTTTGCTGAGATTTCAGGAAATCGTAGTTTTTTGGAAGCTGGCAACCCCTTTCAATGAAAGTGATTCTCCTCAGTCTCTGCTTTGGGCTAGTTCAATAGGACACAAACCATATACATAGAAGTTGGAACTACATTATTGTGCCAAGTTTCAAAGAGCTGGCACAAACCGTGTTTGATTTAGAGTTCCAACTACATGTATCCACATAGGAGAAAACAGAGTGAAACCTAAACATGAAAACGGTTACTGCAAAGGAACCGTTTAACCTAGAAGACCAAAATTTGGTGAGCCAAGTGGGATTGGTGTACTTATCATTACCTGCCAGTATCATCAAGATTGGGTGAAAAAATGTTTGGTGAAATTTCAGGAAACTCGAAGTTTTTTGGAAGCTTGGCAACCCCTTTCAATGAAAGTGATTCTCGTCAGTCTCTGCTTGGGGCTACATCAATAGGACAAAAACCATAGCGATAGAACGTGGAACTACATTATTGTGCCAAGTTTCAAAGAGCTAGCACAAACCGTGTTTTATTTAGAGTTCCAACTACATGTATCCATATAGGAGAAATCAGAGTGAAACCTAAACATGAAAACGGTTACTGCAAAGGAACGGTTTAACCTAGAATAACGAAATGTGGTGAGCCAAGTGGGATTGGTGTACTGATCATTACCAGCAAGTATCATCAAGATTGGTTGAAAAAAATGTTTGCTGAGATTTCAGGAAATCGTAGTTTTCTGGAAGCTTGGGAACCCCTTTCAATGAAAGTGATTCTCGTCAGTCCCTGCTTGGGGCTACTTCAATAGGATACAAAAGATATAGATAGAAATTGTAACTACATTATTGTGCCACGTTTCAAAGAGCTAGCACAAACCGTTTTTGATTTAGAGTTCCAACTACATGTATCCATATAGGAGAAAACCGAGTGAAACCTAAACATGAAAACGGTTACTGCAAAGGAACGGTTTAACCTAGAAGAACGAAATTTGGTGAGCCAAGTGGGATTGGTGTACTTATCATTACCTGCCAGTATCATCAAGATAGGGTGAAAAAATGTTTGCTGAGATTTCAGGAAACTCGTAGTTTTTTGGAAGCTTGGCAAACCCTTTCAATGAAAGTGATTCTCGTCAGTCTCTGCTTGGGGCTACTTCAATAGGACACAAACCATAGCGATAGAACTTGGAACTACATTATTGTGCCACGTTTCAAAGAGCTAGCACAAACCGTGTTTGATTTAGAGTTCCTACTACATGTATCCATATAGGAGAAAAGAGAGTGAAACCTAAACATGAAAACGGTTACTGCAAAGGAACGGTTTAACCTAGAAGAACGAAATTTGGTGAGCCAAGTGGGATTGGTGTACTTATCATTACCTGCAAGTATCATCAAGATTGGGTGAAAAAATGTGTGCTGAGATTTCAGGAAATCGTAGTTTTTTGGAAGCTTGGCAACCCCTTTCAATGAAAGTGATTCTCGTCAGTCTCTGCTTGGGGCTACTTCAATAGGACACAAACCATAGCGATGGAACGTGCAACTACATTATTGTGCCAAGTTTCAAAGAGCTAGCACAAAACGTGTTTGATTTAGAGTTCCAACTACATGTATCCATATAGGAGAAAAGAGAGTGAAACCTAAACATGAAAACAGTTACTGCAAAGGAACGGTTTAACCTAGAAGAACGAAATTTGGTGAGCCAAGTGGGATTGGTGTACTTATCATTACCTGCCAGTATCATCAAGATTGGCTGAAAAAATGTTTGCTGAGATTTCAGGAAACTCTTAGTTTTTTGGAAGCTTGGCAAACCCTTTCAATGAAAGTGATTCTCGTCAGTCTCTGCTTGGGGCTACTTCAATACGACACAAACTATAGGGATAGAACTTGGAACTACATTATTGTGCCACGTTTCAAAGAGCTAGCATAAACCGTGTTAGATTTAGAGTTCCAACTACATGTATCCATATAGGAGAAAACAGAGTGAAACCTAAACATGAAAACGGTTACTGCAAAGGAACGGTTTAACCTAGAAGAACGAAATTTGGTGAGCCAAGTGGGAATGGTGTACTGATCATTACCTGCAAGTATCATCAAGATTGGGTGAAAAAATGTTTGCTGAGATTTCAGGAAATCGTAGTTTTTTGGAAAATTGGCAACCCCTTTCAATGAAAGTGATTCTCGTCAGTCTCTGCTTGGGGCTACTTACATAGGACAAAAACCATAGCGATAGAACTTGGAACTACATTATTGTGCCAAGTTTCAAAGAGCTAGCACAAACAGTGTTTGATTTAGAGTTCCAAATACATGTATCCACATAGGAGAAAACAGAGTGAAACCTAAACATGAAAACGGTTACTGCAAAGGAAAGGTTTAACCTTGAAGAACAAAATTTGGTGAGCCACGTGGGACTGGTGTACTGATCATTACCTCAAGTATCATTAAGATTGGGTGACAAAATGTTTGCTGAGATTTCAGGAACCTCATTGTTTTTTGGAAGCTTAGCAACCCCTTTCAATGAAAGTGATTCTCGTCAGTCTCTGCTTGGGGCTACTTCAATAGGACACAAACCATAGCGATAGAACTTGGAACTACATTATTGTGCCAAGTTTCAAAGAGCTAGCACAAACCGTGTTTGATTGAGAGTTCCAACTACATGTATCCATATAGGAGAAAACAGAGTGAAACCTAAACATGAAAACGGTTACTGCAAAGGAACGGTTTAACCTAGAAGAACGAAATTTGGTGAGCCAAGTGGGATTGGTGTACTTATCATTACCTGCCAGTATCTTCAAGATTGGGTGAAAAAAAGTTTGCTGAGATTTCAGTAAATCGTAGTTTTTCGGAAGCTTGGCAACCCCTTTCAATGAAAGTGATTCTCGTCAGTCTCTGCTTGGGGCTACTTCAATAGGACACAAACCATAGCGATAGAACTTGGAACTACATTATTGTGCCAAGTTTCAAAGAGCTAGCACAAACCGTGTTTGATTGAGAGTTCCAACTACATGTATCCATATAGGAGAAAACAGAGTGAAACCTAAACATGAAAACGGTTACTGCAAAGGAACGGTTTAACCTAGGAGAACGAAATTTGGTGAGCCAAGTGGGATTGGTGTACTTATCATTACCTGCCAGTATCTTCAAGATTGGGTGAAAAAAAGTTTGCTGAGATTTCAGTAAATCGTAGTTTTTCGGAAGCTTGGCAACCCCTTTCAATGAAAGTGATTCTCCTCAGTCTCTGCTTGGGGCTACTTCAATAGGACACAAACCATAGCGATAGAACTTGGAACTACATTATTGTGCCAAGTTTCAAAGAGCTAGCACAAACCGTGTTTGATTTAGAGTTCCAACTACATGCATCCATATAGGAGAAAACAGAGTGAAACCTAAACATGAAAACGGTTACTGCAAAGGAACGGTTTATCCTAGAAGAACGAAATTTGGTGAGCCAAGTGGGATTGGTGTACTTATCATTACCTGCCAGTATCATCAAGATTGGTTGAAAAAAAGTTTGCTGAGATTTCAGGAAATCGTAGTTTTTCGGAAGCTTGGCAACCCCTTTCAATGAAAGTGATTCTCGTCAGTCTCTGCTTGGGGCTACTTCAATAGGACACAAACCATAGCGATAGAACTTGCAACTACATTATTGTGCCAAGTTTCAAAGAGCTAGCACAAACCGTGTTTTATTTAGAGTTCCAACTACATGTATCCATATAGGAGAAATCAGAGTGAAACCTAAACATGAAAACGGTTACTGCAAAGGAACGGTTTAACCTAGAAGAACGAAATTTGGTGAGCCAAGTGGGATTGGTGTACTGATCATTACCAGCAAGTATCATCAAGATTGGTTGAAAAAAATGTTTGCTGAGATTTCAGGAAATCGTAGTTTTTTGGAAGCTTGGGAACCCCTTTCAATGAAAGTGATTCTCGTCAGTCCCTGCTTGGGGCTACTTCAATAGGATACAAAAGATATAGATAGAACTTGTAACTACATTATTGTGCCACGTTTCAAAGAGCTAGCACAAACCGTTTTTGATTTAGAGTTCCAACTACATGTATCCATATAGGAGAAAACCGAGTGAAACCTAAACATGAAAACGGTTACTGCAAAGGAACGGTTTAACCTAGAAGAACGAAATTTGGTGAGCCAAGTGGGATTGGTGTACTTATCATTACCTGCCAGTATCATCAAGATAGGGTGAAAAAATGTTTGCTGAGATTTCAGGAAACTCGTAGTTTTTTGGAAGCTTGGCAAACCCTTTCAATGAAAGTGATTCTCGTCAGTCTCTGCTTGGGGCTACTTCAATAGGACACAAACCATAGCGATAGAACTTGGAACTACATTATTGTGCCACGTTTCAAAGAGCTAGCACAAACCGTGTTTGATTTAGAGTTCCAACTACATGTATCCATATAGGAGAAAACAGAGTGAAACCTAAACATGAAAACGGTTACTGCAAAGGAACGGTTTAACCTAGAATAACGAAATTTGGTGAGCCAAGTGGGATTGGTGTACTTATCATTACCTGCCAGTATCATCAAGATTGGGTGAAAAAATATGTGCTGAGATTTCAGGAAATCGTAGTTTTTTGGAAGCTTGGCAACCCCTTTCAATGAAAGTGATTCTCGTCAGTCTCTGCTTGGGGCTACTTCAATAGGACACAAACCATAGCGATAGAACGTGCAACTACATTATTGTGCCAAGTTTCAAAGATCTAGCACAAAACGTGTTTCATTTAGAGTTCCAACTACATATATCCATATAGAAGAAAACAGAGTGAAACCTAAACATGATAACGGTTACTGCAAAGGAAAGGATTAACCTAGAGGAACAAAATTTGGTGAGCCAAGTGGGAATGGTGTACTGATCATTACCTGCAAGTATCATCAAGATTGGGTGAAAAAATATTTGCTGAGATTTCAGGAAACTCGTAGTTTTTTGGAAGCTTGGCAACACCTTTCAATGAAAGTGATTCTCATCAGTCTCTGCTTGGGGCTACTTCAATAGGACAGAAACCATAGCGATAGAACTTGGAACTACATTATTCTGCCTAGTTTCAAAGAGCTAGCACAAACCGTGTTTGATTTAGAGTTCCAACTACAAGTATCCACATAGGAGAAAACAGAGTGAAACCTAAACATGAAAACGGTTACTGCAAAGGAAAGGTTTAACCTTGAAGAACAAAATTTGGTGAGCCACGTGGGACTGGTGTACTGTTCATTACCTCAAGTATCATTAAGATTGGGTAAAAAAATGTTTGCTGAGATTTCAGGAACCTCATTGTTTTTTGGAAGCTTAGCAACCACTTTCAATGAAAGTGATTCTCGTCAGTCTCTGCTTGGGGATATTTCAATAGGACACAAACCATAGCGATAGAACTTGGAACTACATTATTGTGCCAAGTTTCAAAGAGCTAGCACAAACCATGTTTGATTTAGAGTTCCAAATACATGTATCCATATAGGAGAAAACAGAGTGAAACCTAAACATGAAAACGGTTACTGCAAAGGAACGGTTTAACCTAGAAGAACGAAATTTGGTGAGCCAAGTGGGAATGGTGTACTTATCATTACCTGGCAGTATCATCAAGATTGGGTGAAAAAAGTTTGCTGAGATTTCAGGAAATCGTAGTTTTTCGGAAGCTTGGCAACCCCTTTCAATGAAAGTGATTCTCCTCAGTCTCTGCTTGGGGCTACTTCAATAGGACACAAACCATAGCGATAGAACTTGGAACTACATTATTGTGCCAAGTTTCAAAGAGCTAGCACAAACCGTGTTTGATTTAGAGTTCCAACTACATGCATCCATATAGGAGAAAACAGAGTGAAACCTAAACATGAAAACGGTTACTGCAAAGGAACGGTTTATCCTAGAAGAACGAAATTTGGTGAGCCAAGTGGGATTGGTGTACTTATCATTACCTGCCAGTATCATCAACATTGGTTGAAAAAAAGTTTGCTGAGATTTCAGGAAATCGTAGTTTTTCGGAAGCTTGGCAACCCCTTTCAATGAAAGTGATTCTCGTCAGTCTCTGCTTGGGGCTACTTCAATAGGACACAAACCATAGCGATAGAACTTGCAACTACATTATTGTGCCAAGTTTCAAAGAGCTAGCACAAAACGTGTTTGATTTAGAGTTCCAACTACATGTATCCATATAGGAGAAAACAGAGTGAAACCTAAATATGATAACGGTTACTGCAAAGGAACGGTTTAACCTAGAAGAACGAAATTTGGTGAGCCAAATGGGATTGGTGTACTGATCATTACCTGCAAGTATCATCAAGATTGGGTCAAAAAATGTTTGCTGAGATTTCAGGAAATCGTAGTTTTTTGGAAGCTTTGCAACCCCTTTCAATGAAAGTGATGCTCCTCAGTCTCTGCTTGGGGTTACTTCAATAGGACACAAAGCATAGCGATACAACTTGGAACTACATTATTGTGCCAAGTTTCAAAGAGCTAGCACAAACCGTGTTTGATTTAGAGTTCCTACTACATGTATCCATATAGGAGAAAAGAGAGTGAAACCTAAACATGAAAACGGTTACTGCAAAGGAACGGTTTAACCTAGAAGAACGAAATTTGGTGAGCCAAGTGGGATTGGTGTACTTATCATTACCTGCAAGTATCATCAAGATTGGGTGAAAAAATGTGTGCTGAGATTTCAGGAAATCGTAGTTTTTTGGAAGCTTGGCAACCCCTTTCAATGAAAGTGATTCTCGTCAGTCTCTGCTTGGGGCTACTTCAATAGGACACAAACCATAGCGATGGAACGTGCAACTACATTATTGTGCCAAGTTTCAAAGAGCTAGCACAAAACGTGTTTGATTTAGAGTTCCAACTACATGTATCCATATAGGAGAAAAGAGAGTGAAACCTAAACATGAAAACAGTTACTGCAAAGGAACGGTTTAACCTAGAAGAACGAAATTTGGTGAGCCAAGTGGGATTGGTGTACTTATCATTACCTGCCAGTATCATCAAGATTGGCTGAAAAAATGTTTGCTGAGATTTCAGGAAACTCTTAGTTTTTTGGAAGCTTGGCAAACCCTTTCAATGAAAGTGATTCTCGTCAGTCTCTGCTTGGGGCTACTTCAATACGACACAAACTATAGGGATAGAACTTGGAACTACATTATTGTGCCACGTTTCAAAGAGCTAGCATAAACCGTGTTAGATTTAGAGTTCCAACTACATGTATCCATATAGGAGAAAACAGAGTGAAACCTAAACATGAAAACGGTTACTGCAAAGGAACGGTTTAACCTAGAAGAACGAAATTTGGTGAGCCAAGTGGGAATGGTGTACTGATCATTACCTGCAAGTATCATCAAGATTGGGTGAAAAAATGTTTGCTGAGATTTCAGGAAATCGTAGTTTTTGGAAAATTGGCAACCCCTTTCAATGAAAG
The DNA here is from genome assembly GCF_045843805.1 of Urocitellus parryii. Classification (NCBI taxonomy): domain Eukaryota; kingdom Metazoa; phylum Chordata; class Mammalia; order Rodentia; family Sciuridae; genus Urocitellus; species Urocitellus parryii. Next base: position 20,609 of record NW_027553491.1, read on the forward strand.
TGATTCTCGTCAGTCTCTGCTTGGGGCTACTTACATAGGACAAAAACCATAGCGATAGAACTTGGAACTACATTATTGTGCCAAGTTTCAAAGAGCTAGCACAAACAGTGTTTGATTTAGAGTTCCAAATACATGTATCCACATAGGAGAAAACAGAGTGAAACCTAAACATGAAAACGGTTACTGCAAAGGAAAGGTTTAACCTTGAAGAACAAAATTTGGTGAGCCACGTGGGACTGGTGTACTGATCATTACCTCAAGTATCATTAAGATTGGGTGACAAAATGTTTGCTGAGATTTCAGGAACCTCATTGTTTTTTGGAAGCTTAGCAACCCCTTTCAATGAAAGTGATTCTCGTCAGTCTCTGCTTGGGGCTACTTCAATAGGACACAAACCATAGCGATAGAACTTGGAACTACATTATTGTGCCAAGTTTCAAAGAGCTAGCACAAACCGTGTTTGATTGAGAGTTCCAACTACATGTATCCATATAGGAGAAAACAGAGTGAAACCTAAACATGAAAACGGTTACTGCAAAGGAACGGTTTAACCTAGGAGAACGAAATTTGGTGAGCCAAGTGGGATTGGTGTACTTATCATTACCTGCCAGTATCTTCAAGATTGGGTGAAAAAAGTTTGCTGAGATTTCAGTAAATCGTAGTTTTTCGGAAGCTTGGCAACCCCTTTCAATGAAAGTGATTCTCCTCAGTCTCTGCTTGGGGCTATTTCAATAGGACACAAACCATAGCGATAGAACGTGGAACTACATTATTGTGCCAAGTTTCAACGAGCTACCACAAACCGTGTTTGATTTAGAGTTCCAACTACATGTATCCATATAGGAGAAAACAGAGTGAAACCTAAACATGAAAACGGTTGCTGCAAAGGAACGGTTTAACCTAGAAGAACGAAATTTGGTGAGCCAAGTGGGATTGGTGTACTTATCATTACCTGCCAGTATCATCAAGATTGGCTGAAAAAATGTGTGCTGAGATTTCAGGAAATCGTAGTTTTTTGGAAGCTTGGCAACCCCTTTCAATGAATGTGATTCTCGTCAGTCTCTGCTTGGGGCTACTTCAATAGGACACAAACCATAGCGATAGAACGTGCAACTACATTATTGGGCCAAGTTTCAAAGAGCTAGCACAAAACGTGTTTCATTTAGAGTTCCAACTACATGTATCCATATAGGAGAAAACAGAGTGAAACCTAAACATGATAACGGTTACTGCAAAGGAACGGTTTAACCTAGAAGAACGAAATTTGGTGAGCCAAATGGGATTGGTGTACTGATCATTACCTGCAAGTATCATCAAGATTGGGTGAAAAAATGTTTGCTGAGATTTCAGGAAACTCGTAGTTTTTTGGAAGCTTGGCAACACCTTTCAATGAAAGTGATTCTCGTCAGTCTCTGCTTGGGGCTACTTCAATAGGACAAAAACCATAGCGATAGAACTTGGAACTACATTATTCTGCAAGTTTCAAAGAGCTAGCACAAACAGTGTTTGATTTAGAGTTCCAAATACATGTATCCACATAGGAGAAAACAGAGTGAAACCTAAACATGAAAACGGTTACTGCAAAGGAAAGGTTTAACCTTGAAGAACAAAATTTGGTGAGCCACGTGGGACTGGTGTACTGATCATTACCTCAAGTATCATTAAGATTGGGTGAAAAAATGTTTGCTGAGATTTCAGGAACCTCATTGTTTTTTGGAAGCTTAGCAACCCCTTTCAATGAAAGTGATTCTCGTCAGTCTCTGCTTGGGGCTACTTCAATAGGACACAAACCATAGCGATAGAACTTGGAACTACATTATTGTGCCAAGTTTCAAAGAGCTAGCACAAACCGTGTTTGATTTAGAGTTCCAACTACATGTATCCATATAGGAGAAAACAGAGTGAAACCTAAATATGAAAACGGTTACTGCAAAGGAACGGTTTTAACCGAGAAGAACGAAATTTGGTGAGCCAAGTGGGATTGGTGTACTTATCATTACCTGCCAGTATCATCAAGATTTGGTGAAAAAAAGTTTGCTGAGATTTCAGGAAATCGTAGTTTTTCGGAAGCTTGGCAACCCCTTTCAATGAAAGTGATTCTCGTCAGTCTCTGCTTGGGGCTACTTCAATAGGACACAAACCATAGCGATAGAACGTGGAACTACATTATTGTGCCAAGTTTCAAAGAGCTAGCACAAACCGTGTTTGATTTAGAGTTCCAACTACATGTATCCATATAGGAGAAAACAGAGTGAAACCTAAACATGAAAACGGTTACTGCAAAGGAACGGTTTAACCGAGAAGAACGAAATTTGGTGAGCCAAGTGGGATTGGTGTACTTATCATTACCTGCCAGTATCATCAAGATTGGGGTGAAAAAATATGTGCTGAGATTTCAGGAAATCGTAGTTTTTTGGAAGCTTGGCAACCCCTTTCAATGAAAGTGATTCTCGTCAGTCTCTGCTTGGGGCTACTTCAATAGGACACAAACCATAGCGATAGAATGTGGAACTACATTATTGTGCCAAGTTTCAAAGAGCTACCACAAACCGTGTTTGATTTAGAGTTCCAACTACATGTATCCATATAGGAGAAAACAGAGTGAAAGATAAACATGGAAACGGTTACTGCAAAGGAAAGGTTTAACCTAGAAGACCAAAATTTGGTGAGCCACCTGGGACTTGTGTACTGATCATTACCTGCAAGTATCATCAAGATTGGGTGAAAAAGGGTTTGCTGAGATTTCAGGAAATCGTAGTTTTTTGGAAGCTTGGCAACCCCTTTCAATGAAATTGATTCTGCTCAGTCTCTGCTTGGGGCTAGTTCAATAGGACACAAACCATATACATAGAAGTTGGAACTACATTATTGTGCCAAGTTTCAAAGAGCTGGCACAAACCGTGTTTGATTTAGAGTTCCAACTACATGTATCCACATAGGAGAAAACAGAGTGAAACCTAAACATGAAAACGGTTACTGCAAAGGAACGGTTTAACCTAGAAGACCAAAATTTTGGTGAGCCAAGTGGGATTGGTGTACTTATCATTACCTGCCAGTATCATCAAGATTGGGTGAAAAAATGTTTTGTGAAATTTCAGGAAACTCGAAGTTTTTTGGAAGCTTGGCAACCCCTTTCAATGAAAGTGATTCTCGTCAGTCTCTGCTTGGGGCTACTTCAATAGGACACAAACCATAGCGATACAACTTGGCACTACATTATTGTGCCAAGTTTCAAAGAGCTAGCACAAACCGTGTTTTATTTAGAGTTCCAAATACATGTATCCATATAGGAGAAATCAGAGTGAAACCTAAACATGAAAACGGTTACTGCAAAGGAACGGTTTAACCTAGAATAACGAAATGTGGTGAGCCAAGTGGGATTGGTGTACTGATCATTACCAGCAAGTATCATCAAGATTGGTTGAAAAAAATGTTTGCTGAGATTTCAGGAAATCGTAGTTTTTTGGAAGCTTGGCAACCCCTTTCACTGAAAGTGATTCTCGTCAGTCTCTGCTTGGGGCTACTTCAATAGGATACAAACCATATACATAGAACTTGTAATTACATTATTGTGCCAAGTTTCAAAGAGCTAGCACAAACCGTTTTTGATTTAGAGTTCCAACTACATGTATCCATATAGGAGAAAACCGAGTGAAACCTAAACATGAAAACGGTTACTGCAAAGGAACGGTTTAACCTAGAAGAACGAAATTTGGTGAACCAAGTAGGATTGGTGTACTTATCATTACGTGCCAGTATCATCAAGATTGGCTGAAAAAATGTTTGCTGAGATTTCAGGAAACTCGTAGTTTTTTGGAAGCTTGGCAACCCCTTTCAATCAAAGTGATTCTCGTCAGTCTCTGCTTGGGGCTACTTCCATAGGACACAAACCATAGTGATAGAACTTGGAACTACATTATTGTGCCAAGTTTCAAAGAGCTAGCACAAAACGTGTTTGATTTAGAGTTCCAACTACATGTATCCATATAGGAGAAAACAGAGTGAAACCTAAATATGATAACGGTTACTGCAAAGGAACGGTTTAACCTAGAAGAACGAAATTTGGTGAGCCAAATGGGATTGGTGTACTGATCATTACCTGCAAGTATCATCAAGATTGGGTCAAAAAATGTTTGCTGAGATTTCAGGAAATCGTAGTTTTTTGGAAGCTTTGCAACCCCTTTCAATGAAAGTGATGCTCCTCAGTCTCTGCTTGGGGTTACTTCAATAGGACACAAACCATAGCGATACAACTTGGAACTACATTATTGTGCCAAGTTTCAAAGAGCTAGCACAAACCGTGTTTGATTTAGAGTTCCTACTACATGTATCCATATAGGAGAAAAGAGAGTGAAACCTAAACATGAAAACGGTTACTGCAAAGGAACGGTTTAACCTAGAAGAACGAAATTTGGTGAGCCAAGTGGGAATGGTGTACTAATCATTACCTGCAAGTATCATCAAGATTGGGTGAAAAAATGTTTGCTGAGATTTCAGGAAATCGTAGTTTTTTGTAAAATTGGCAACCCCTTTCAATGAAAGTGATTCTCGTCAGTCTCTGCTTGAGGCTACTTCAATAGGACAAAAACATAGCGATAGAACTTGGAACTACATTATTGTGCCAAGTTTCAAAGAGCTAGCACAAACAGTGTTTGATTTAGAGTTCCAAATACATGTATCCACATAGGAGAAAACAGAGTGAAACCTAAACATGAAAACGGTTACTGCAAAGGAAAGGTTTAACCTTGAAGAACAAAATTTGGTGAGCCACGTGGGACTGGTGTACTGATCATTACCTCAAGTATCATTAAGATTGGGTGAAAAAATGTTTGCTGAGATTTCAGGAACCTCATTGTTTTTTTGGAAGCTTAGCAACCCCTTTCAATGAAAGTGATTCTCGTCAGTCTCTGCTTGGGGCTACTTCAATAGGACACAAACCATAGCGATAGAACATGGAACTACATTATTGTGCCAAGTTTCAAAGAGCTAGCACAAACCGTGTTTGATTTAGAGTTCCAACTACATGTATCCATATAGGAGAAAAGAGAGTGAAACCTAAAACATGAAAACGGTTACTGCAAAGGAACGGTTTAACCTAGAAGAACGAAATTTCGTGAGCCAAGTGGGATTGGTGTACTTATCATTACCTGCCAGTATCATCAAGATTGGGTGAAAAAATGTGTGCTGAGATTTCAGGAAATCGTAGTTTTTTGGAAGATTGGCAACCCCTTTCAATGAAAGTGATTCTCGTCAGTCTCTGCTTGGGGCTACTTCAATAGGACACAAACCATAGCGATAGAACGTACAACTACATTATTGGGCCAAGTTTCAAAGAGCTAGCACAAAACGTGTTTCATTTAGAGTTCCAACTACATGTATCCATATAGGAGAAAACAGAGTGAAAACTAAACATGATAACGGTTACTGCAAAGGAACGTTTTAACCTAGAAGAACGAAATTTGGTGAGCCAAATGGGATTGGTGTACTGATCATTACCTGCAAGTATCATCAAGATTGGGTCAATAAATGTTTGCTGAGATTTCAGGAAATCGTAGTTTTTTGGAAGCTTTGCAACCCCTTTCAATGAAAGTGATGCTCCTCAGTCTCTGCTTGGGGCTAGTTCAATAGGACACAAACCATAGCGATACAACTTGGAACTACATTATTGTGCCAAGTTTCAAAGAGCTAGTACAAACCGTGTTTGATTTAGAGTTCCAACTACATGTATTAATATAGGAGAAAACAGAGTGAAACCTAAACATGAAAACGGTTCCTGCAAAGGAAAGGATTAACCTAGAGGAACAAAATTTGGTGAGCCACGTGGGACTGGTGTACTGATCATTACCTGCAAGTATCATCAAGATTGGCTGAAAAAATGTTTGCTGAGATTTCAGGAAACTCGTAGTTTTTTGGAAGCTTGGCAACCCCTTTCAATCAAAGTGATTCTCGTCAGTCTCTGCTTGGGGCTACTTCAATAGGACACAAACCATAGTGATAGAACTTGGAACTACATTATTGTGCCAAGTTTCAAAGAGCTAGCACAAACCGTGTTTGATTTAGATTTCCTACTACATGTATCCTTATAGGAGAAAAGAGAGTGAAACCTAAACATGAAAACGGTTACTGCAAACGAACGGTTTAACCTAAAGAACGAAATTTGGTGAGCCAAGTGGGATTGGTGTACTTATCATTACCTGCCAGTATCATCAAGATAGGGTGAAAAAATGTTTGCTGAGATTTCAGGAAACTCGTAGTTTTTTGGAAGCTTGGCAAACCCTTTCAATGAAAGTGATTCTCGTCAGTCTCTGCTTGGGGCTACTTCAATAGGACACAAACCATAGCGATACAACTTGGAACTACATTATTGTGCCAAGTTTCAAAGAGCTGGCACAAACCGTGTTTGATTTAGAGTTCCAACTACATGTATCCATATAGGAGAAAACAGAGTGAAACCTAAACATGAAAACGGTTACTGGAAAGGAACGGTTTAACCTAGAAGAACGAAATTTGGTGAGCCAAGTGGGATTGGTGTAATTATCATTACCTGCCAGTATCATCAAGATTGGGTGAAAAAAATATGTGCTGAGATTTCAGGAAATCGTAGTTTTTTGGAAGCTTGGCAACCCCTTTCAATGAAAGTGATGCTCGTCAGTCTCTGCTTGGGCTACTTCAATAGGACACAAACCATAGCGATAGAATGTGGAACTACATTATTGTGCCAAGTTTCAAAGAGCTACCACAAACCGTGTTTGATTTAGAGTTCCAACTACATGTATCCATATAGGAGAAAACAGAGTGAAAGATAAACATGGAAACGGTTACTGCAAAGGAAAGGTTTAACCTAGAAGACCAAAATTTGGTGAGCCACCTGGGACTTGTGTACTGATCATTACCTGCAAGTATCATCAAGATTGGGTGAAAAAGGGTTTGCTGAGATTTCAGGAAATCGTAGTTTTTTGGAAGCTTGGCAACCCCTTTCAATGAAATTGATTCTGCTCAGTCTCTGCTTGGGGCTAGTTCAATAGGACACAAACCATATACATAGAAGTTGGAACTACATTATTGTGCCAAGTTTCAAAGAGCTGGCACAAACCGTGTTTGATTTAGAGTTCCAACTACATGTATCCACATAGGAGAAAACAGAGTGAAACCTAAACATGAAAAAGGTTACTGCAAAGGAACGGTTTCACCTAGAAGACCAAAATTTGGTGAGCCAAGTGGGATTGGTGTACTTATCATTACCTGCAAGTATCATCAAGATTGGGTGAAAGAATGTTTGGTGAAATTTCAGGAAATTCGAAGTTTTTTGGAAGCTTGGCAACCCCTTTCAATGAAAGTGATTCTCGTCAGTCTCTGCTTGGGGCTACTTCAATAGGACACAAACCATAGCGATACAACTTGGAACTACATTATTGTGCCAAGTTTCAAAGAGCTAGCACAAACCGTGTTTTATTTAGAGTTCCAACTACATGTATCCATATAGAGAGAAAAGAGTGAAACCTAAACATGAAAACGGTTACTGCAAAGGAACGGTTTAACCTAGAAGAACGAAATTTGGTGAGCCAAGTGGGATTGGTGTACTGATCATTACCAGCAAGTATCATCAAGATTGGTTGAAAAAAATGTTTGCTGAGATTTCAGGAAATCGTAGTTTTTTGGAAGCTTGGCAACCCCTTTCAATGAAAGTGATTCTCCTCAGTCTCTGCTTGGGGCTACTTCAATAGGATACAAACCATATACATAGAACTTGTAACTACATTATTGTGCCAAGCTTCAAAGACCTAGCACAAACCGTTTTTGATTTAGAGTTCCAACTACATGTATCCATATAGGAGAAAACCGAGTGAAACCTAAACATGAAAACGGTTACTGCAAAGGAACGGTTTAACCTAGAAGAACGAAATTTGGTGAACCAAGTAGGATTGGTGTACTTATCATTACGTGCCAGTATCATCAAAATTGGCTGAAAAAATGTTTCCTGAGATTTCAGGAAACTCGTAGTTTTTTGGAAGCTTCGCAACCCCTTTCAATCAAAGTGATTCTCGTCAGTCTCTGCTTGGGGCTACTTCAATAGGACACAAACCATAGTGATAGAACTTGGAACTACATTATTGTGCCAAGTTTCAAAGAGCTAGCACAAAACGTGTTTGATTTAGAGTTCCAACTACATGTATCCATATAGGAGAAAACAGAGTGAATCCTAAATATGATAACGGTTACTGCAAAGGAACGGTTTAACCTAGAAGAACGAAATTTGGTGAGCCAAATGGGATTGGTGTACTGATCATTACCTGCAAGTATCATCAAGATTGGGTCAAAAAATGTTTGCTGAGATTTCAGGAAATCATAGTTTTTTGGAAGCTTTGCAACCCCTTTCAATGAAAAGTGATGCTCCTCAGTCTCTGCTTGGGGTTACTTCAATAGGACACAAACCATAGCGATACAACTTGGAACTACATTATTGTGCCAAGTTTCAAAGAGCTAGCACAAACCGTGTTTGATTTAGAGTTCCTACTACATGTATCCATATAGGAGAAAAGAGAGTGAAACCTAAACATGAAAACGGTTACTGCAAAGGAACGGTTTAACCTAGAAGAACGAAATTTGGTGAGCCAAGTGGGATTGGTGTACTTATCATTACCTGCAAGTATCATCAAGATTGGGTGAAAAAATGTGTGCTGAGATTTCAGGAAATCGTAGTTTTTTGGAAGCTTGGCAACCCCTTTCAATGAAAGTGATTCTCGTCAGTCTCTGCTTGGGGCTACTTCAATAGGACACAAACCATAGCGATAGAACTTGGAACTACATTATTGTGCCAAGTTTCAAAGAGCTAGCACAAACCGTGTTTGATTGAGAGTTCCAACTACATGTATCCATATAGGAGAAAACAGAGTGAAACCTAAACATGAAAACGGTTACTGCAAAGGAACGGTTTAACCTAGAAGAACGAAATTTGGTGAGCCAAGTTGGATTGGTGTACTTATCATTACCTGCCAGTATCTTCAAATTGGGTGAAAAAAAGTTTGCTGAGATTTCAGTAAATCTTAGTTTTTCGGAAGCTTGGCAACCCCTTTCAATGAAAGTGATTCTCGTCAGTCTCTGCTTGGGGCTACTTCAATAGGACACAAACCATAGCGATAGAACGTGGAACTACATTATTGTGCCAAGTTTCAACGAGCTAGCACAAAACGTGTTTGATTTAGAGTTCCAACTACATGTATCCATATAGGAGAAAACAGAGTGAAACCTAAATATGATAACGGTTACTGCAAAGGAACGGTTTAACCTAGAAGAACGAAATTTGGTGAGCCAAATGGGATTGGTGTACTGATCATTACCTGCAAGTATCATCAAGATTGGGTGAAAAAATGTTTGCTTGAGATTTCAGGAAATCATAGTTTTTTGGAAGCTTTGCAACCCCTTTCAATGAAAGTGATGCTCCTCAGTCTCTGCTTGGGGTTACTTCAATAGGACACAAACCATAGCGATACAACTTGGAACTACATTATTGTGCCAAGTTTCAAAGAGCTAGCACAAACCGTGTTTGATTTAGAGTTCCTAATACATGTATCCATATAGGAGAAAAGAGAGTGAAACCTAAACATGAAAACGGTTACTGCAATGGAACGGTTTAACCTAGGAAGAACGAAATTTGGTAAGCCAAGTGGGATTGGTGTACTTATCATTACCTGCAAGTATCATCAAGATTGGGTGAAAAAATGTGTGCTGAGATTTCAGGAAATCGTAGTTTTTTGGAAGCTTGGCAACCCTTTCAATGAAAGTGATTCTCGTCAGTCTCTGCTTGGGGCTACTTCAATACAACACAAACTATAGGGATAGAACTTGGAACTACATTATTGTGCCACGTTTCAAAGAGCTAGCATAAACCGTGTTAGATTTAGAGTTCCAACTACATGTATCCATATAGGAGAAAACAGAGTGAAACCTAAACATGAAAACGGTTACTGCAAAGGAACGGTTTAACCTAGAAGAACGAAATTTCGTGAGCCAAGTGGGAATGGTGTACTGATCATTACCTGCAAGTATCATCAAGATTGGGTGAAAAAATGTTTGCTGAGATTTCAGGAAATCGTAGTTTTTTGGAAGCTTTGCAACCCCTTTCAAAGAAAGTGATGCTCCTCAGTCTCTGCTTGGGGCTAGTTCAATAGGACACAAACCATAGCGATAGAACTTGGAACTACATTATTGTGCCAAGTTTCAAAGAGCTAGTACAAACCGTGTTTGATTTAGAGTTCCAACTACATGTATTAATATAGGAGAAAACAGAGTGAAACCTAAACATGAAAACGGTTCCTGCAAAGGAAAGGATTAACCTAGAGGAACAAAATTTGGTGAGCCACGTGGGACTGGTGTACTGATCATTACCTGCAAGTATCATCAAGATTGGGTGAAAAAATGTTTGCTGAGATTTCAGGAAACTCGTAGTTTTTTGGAAGCTTGGCAACACCTTTCAATGAAAGTGATTCTCGTCAGTCTCTGCTTGGGGCTACTTCAATAGGACAAAAAACCATAGCGATAGAACTTGGAACTACATTATTCTGCCAAGTTTCAAAGAGCTAGCACAAACAGTGTTTGATTTAGAGTTCCAAATACATGTATCCACATAGGAGAAAACAGAGTGAAACCTAAACATGAAAACGGTTACTGCAAAGGAAAGGTTTAACCTTGAAGAACAAAATTTGGTGAGCCACGTGGGACTGGTGTACTGATCATTACCTCAAGTATCATTAAGACTGGGTGAAAAAATGTTTGCTGAGATTTCAGGAACCTCATTGTTTTTTGGAAGCTTAGCAACCCCTTTCAATGAAAGTGATTCTCGTCAGTCTCTGCTTGGGGCTACTTCAATAGGACACAAACCATAGCGATAGAACTTGGAACTACATTATTGTGCCAAGTTTCAAAGAGCTAGCACAAACCGTGTTTGATTTAGAGTTCCAACTACATGTATCCATATAGGAGAAAACAGAGTGAAACCTAAACATGAAAACGGTTACTGGAAAGGAACGGTTTAACCTAGAAGAACGAAATTTGGTGAGCCAAGTGGGATTGGTGTAATTATCATTACCTGCCAGTATCATCAAGATTGGGTGAAAAAAAGTTTGCTGAGATTTCAGGAAATCGTAGTTTTTCGGAAGCTTGGCAACCCCTTTCAATGAAAGTGATTCTCGTCAGTCTCTGCTTGGGGCTACTTCAATAGGACACAAACCATAGCGATAGAACGTGGAACTACATTATTGTGCCAAGTTTCAAAGAGCTAGCACAAACCGTGTTTGATTTAGAGTTCCAACTACATGTATTAATATAGGAGAAAACAGAGTGAAACCTAAACATGAAAACGGTTACTGCAAAGAACGGTTTAACCTAGAAGAACGAAATTTGGTGAGCCAAGTGGGATTGGTGTACTTATCATTACCTGCCAGTATCATCAAGATTGGGTGAAAAAATATGTGCTGAGATTTCAGGAAATCGTAGTTTTTTGGAAGCTTGGCAACCCTTTCAATGAAAGTGATGCTCGTCAGTCTCTGCTTGGGGCTACTTCAATAGGACACAAACCATAGCGATAGAATGTGGAACTACATTATAGTGCCAAGTTTCAAAGAGCTACCACAAACCGTGTTTGATTTAGAGTTCCAACTACATGTATCCATATAGGAGAAAACAGAGTGAAAGATAAACATGGAAACGGTTACTGCAAAGGAAAGGTTTAACCTAGAAGACCAAAATTTGGTGAGCCACCTGGGACTTGTGTACTGATCATTACCTGCAAGTATCATCAAGATTGGGTGAAAAAGGGTTTGCTGAGATTTCAGGAAATCTTAGTTTTTTGGAAGCTTGGCAACCCCTTTCAATGAAAGTGATTCTCGTCAGTCTCTGCTTGGGGCTACTTCAATAGGACAAAAACCATAGCGATAGAACTTGGAACTACATTATTGTGCCAAGTTTCAAAGAGCTAGCACAAACCGTGTTTGATTTAGAGTTCCAAATACATGTATCCACATAGGAGAAAACAGAGTGAAACCTAAACATGAAAACGGTTTCTGCAAAGGAACTGTTTAACCTAGAAGAACAAAATTTGGTGAGCCACGTGGGACTGGTGTACTGATCATTACCTCAAGTATCATTAAGATTGGCTGAAAAAATATTTGCTGAGATTTCAGGAACCTCATTGTTTTTTGGAAGCTTAGCAACCCTTTCAATGAAAGTGATTCTCGTCAGTCTCTGCTTGGGGTACTTCAATAGGACACAAACCATAGCGATAGAACTTGGAACTACATTATTGTGCCAAGTTTCAAAGAGCTAGCACAAACCGTGTTTGATTTAGAGTTCCAAATACATGTATCCATATAGGAGAAAACAGAGTGAAACCTAAACATGAAAACGTTACTGCAAAGGAACGGTTTAACCTAGAAGAACGAAATTTGGTGAGCCAAGTGGGATTGGTGTACTTATCATTACCTGCCAGTATCATCAAGATTGGGTGAAAAAAAGTTTGCTGAGATTTCAGGAAATCGTAGTTTTTCGGAAGCTTGGCAACCCCTTTCAATGAAAGTGATACTCGTCAGTCTCTGCTTGGGGCTACTTCAATAGGACACAAACCATAGCGATAGAACGTGGAACTACATTATTGTGCCAAGTTTCAAAGAGCTGGCACAAACCGTGTTTGATTGAGAGTTCCAACTACATGTATTAATATAGGAGAAAACAGAGTGAAACCTAAACATGAAAACGGTTCCTGCAAAGGAAAGGATTAACCTAGAAGAACAAAATTTGGTTAGCCACGTGGGACTGGTGTACTGATCATTACCTGCAAGTATCATCAAGATTGGGTGAAAAAATGTTTGCTGAAATTTCAGGAAACTCGTAGTTTTTTGGAAGCTTGGCAAACCCGTTCAATGAAAGTGATTCTCGTCAGTCTCTGCTTGGGGCTACTTCAATAGGACACAAACATAGCGATAGAACTTGGAACTACATTATTCTGCCAAGTTTCAAAGAGCTAGCACAAACCGTGTTTGATTTAGACTTCCAACTACAAGTATCCACATAGGAGAAAACAGAGTGAAACCTAAACATGAAAACGGTTACTGCAAAGGAAAGGTTTAACCTAGAAGAACAAAATTTGGTGAGCCACGTGGGACTGGTGTACTGATCATTACCTGCAAGTATCATCAAGATTGGGTGAAAAAATGTTTGCTGAGATTTCAGGAAACTCGTAGTTTTTTGGAAGCTTGGCAACCCCTTTCAATGAAAGTGATTCTCATCAGTCTCTGCTTGGGGCTACTTCAATAGGACACATACCATAGCGATAGAACTTGGAACTATATTATTGTGCCAAGTTTCAAAGAGCTACCACAAACAGTGTTTGATTTAGAGTTCCTACTACATGTATCCATATAGGAGAAAAGAGAGAGAAACCTAAACATGAAAACGGTTACTGCAAAGGAACGGTTTAACCTAGAAGAACGAAATTTGGTGAGCCAAGTAGGATTGGTGTACTTATCATTACGTGCCAGTATCATCAAGATTGGCTGAAAAAATGTTTGCTGAGATTTCAGGAAACTCGTAGTTTTTTGGAAGCTTGGCAACCCCTTTCAATGAAAGTGATTCTCGTCAGTCTCTGCTTGTGGCTACTTCAATAGGACACAAATCATAGCGATAGAATTTGGAACTACATTATTGTGCCAAGTTTCAAAGAGCTAGCACAAACCGTGTTTGATTTAGAGTTCCAAATACATGTATCCATATAGGAGAAAACCGAGTGAAACCTAAACATGAAAACGGTTACTGCAAAGGAATGGTTTAACCTAGAAGAACGAAATTTGGTGAGCCAAGTTGGATTGGTGTACTTATCATTACCTGCCAGTATCATCAAGATTGGGTGAAAAAATCTGTGCTGAGATTTCAGGAAATCGTAGTTTTTTGGAAGCTTGGCAACCCCTTTCAATGAAAGTGATTCTCGTCAGTCTCTGCTTGGGGCTACTTCAATAGGACACAAACCATAGCGATAGAATTTGGAACTACATTATTGTGCCACGTTTCAAAGAGCTAGCATAAACCGTGTTAGATTTAGAGTTCCAACTACATGTATCCATATAGGAGAAAACAGAGTGAAACCTAAACATGAAAACGGTTACTGCAAAGGAAAGGTTTAACCTTGACGAACAAAATTTGGTGAGCCACGTGGGACTGGTGTACTGATCATTACCTCAAGTATCATTAAGATTGGGTGAAAAAATGTTTGCTGAGATTTCAGGAACCTCATTGTTTTTTGGAAGCTTAGCAACCCCTTTCAATGAAAGTGATTCTCGTCAGTCTCTGCTTGGGGCTACTTCAATAGGACACAAACCATAGCGATAGAACTTGGAACTACATTATTGTGCCAAGTTTCAAAGAGCTAGCACAAACCGTGTTTGATTTAGAGTTCCAACTACATGTATCCATATAGGAGAAAACAGAGTGAAACCTAAACATGAAAACGGTTACTGCAAAGGAACGGTTTAACCTAGAAGAACGAAATTTGGTGAGCCAAGTGGATTGGTGTACTTATCATTACCTGCCAGTATCATCAAGATTGGGTGACAAAAAGTTTGCTGAGATTTCAGTAAATCGTAGTTTTTCGGAAGCTTGGCAACCCCTTTCAATGAAAGTGATTCTCGTCAGTCTCTGCTTGGGGCTACTTCAATAGGACACAAACCATAGCGATAGAACGTGGAACTACATTATTGTGCCAAGTTTCAAAGAGCTAGCACAAACCGTGTTTGATTTAGAGTTCCAAGTACATGTATCCACATAGGAGAAAACACAGTGAAACCTAAACATGAAAACGGTTACTGCAAAGGAAAGGATTAACCTAGAAGAACAAAAATTTGGTGAGCCACGTGGGACTGGTGTACTGATCATTACCTCAAGTATCAATTAGATTGGGTGAAAAAATGTTTGCTGAGATTTCAGGAACCTCATTGTTTTTTGGAAGCTTAGCAACCTCTTTCAATGAAAGTGATTCTCGTCAGTCTCTGTTTGGGGCTACTTCAATAGGACACAAAACATAGCGATAGAACGTGGAACTACATTATTGTGCCAAGTTTCAAAGAGCTACCACAAAACGTGTTTGATTTTGAGTTCCAACTACAATGTATCCATATAGGAGAAAACAGAGTGAAACCTAAACATGGAAATGGTTACTGCAAAGGAAAGGTTTAACCTAGAAGACCAAAATTTGGTGAGCCAACTGGGACTGGTGTACTGATCATTACCTGCAAGTATCATCAAGATTTTGTGAAAAAAGTTTTCCTGAGATTTCAGGAAATCGTAGTTTTTTTGGAAGCTTGGCAACCCCTTTCAATGAAAGTGATTCTCCTCAGTCTCTGCTTGGGGCTAGTTCAATAGGACACAAACCATATACATAGAAGTTGGAACTACATTATTGTGCCAAGTTTCAAAGAGCTGGCACAAACCGTGTTTGATTTAGAGTTCCAACTACATGTATCCATATAGGAGAAAACAGAGTGAAACCTAAACATGATAACGGTTACTGCAAAGGAACGGTTTAACCTAGAAGAACGAAATTTGCTGAGCCAAATGAGATTGGTGTACTGATCATTACCTGCAAGTATCATCAAGATTGGGTCAAAAAATGTTTGCTGAGATTTCAGGAAATCGTAGTTTTTTGGAAGCTTGGCAACCCCTTTCAATGAAAGTGATTCTCATCAGTCTCTGCTTGGGGCTACTTCAATAGGACACATACCATAGCGATAGAACTTGGAACTACATTATTGTGCCAAGTTTCAAAGAGCTAGCACAAACCGTGTTTGATTTAGAGTTCCTACTACATGTATCCATATAGGAGAAATCAGAGTGAAACCTAAACATGAAAACGGTTACTGCAAAGGAACGGTTTAAACTAGAATAACGAAATGTGGTGAGCCAAGTGGGATTGGTGTACTGATCATTACCAGCAAGTATCATCAAGATTGGTTGAAAAAAATGTTTGCTGAGATTTCAGGAAATCGTAGTTTTTTGGAATCTTGGCAACCCCTTTCAATGAAAGTGATTCTCGTCAGTCTCTGCTTGGGGCTACTTCAATAGGATACAAACCATATAGATAGAACTTGGAACTACATTATTGTGCCAAGTTTCAACGAGCTACCACAAACCGTGTTTGATTTAGAGTTCCAACTACATGTATCCATATAGGAGAAAACAAGGTGAAACCTAAACATGAAAACGGTTACTGCAAAGGAACGGTTGAACCTAGAAGAACGAAATTTGGTGAGCCAAGTGGGATTTGTGTACTTATCATTACCTGCCAGTATCATCAAGATTGGGTGAAAAAATGTGTGCTGAGATTTCAGGAAATCGCAGTTTTTTGGAAGCTTGGCAACCCCTTTCAATGAAAGTGATTTCTTGTCAGTCTCTGCTTGGGGCTACTTCAATATGACACAAACCATAGCGATAGAACGTGCAACTACATTATTGTGCCAAGTTTCAAAGAGCTAGCACAAAACGTGTTTGATTTAGAGTTCCAACTACATGTATCCATATAGGAGAAAACAGAGTGAAACCTAAACATGATCACGGTTACTGCAAAGGAACGGTTTAACCTAGAAGAACGAAATTTGGTGAGCCAAGTGGGATTGGTGTACTGATCATTACCTGCAAGTATCATCAAGATTGGGTCAAAAAATGTTTGCTGAGATTTCAGGAAATCGTAGTTTTTTGGAAGCTTTGCAACCCCTTTCAATGAAAGTGATGTTCCTCAGTCTCTGCTTGGGTTTAGTTCAATAGGACACAAACCATAGCGATACAACTTGGAACTACATTATTTTGCCAAGTTTCAAAGAGCTAGTACAAACCGTGTTTGATTTAGAGTTCCAACTACATGTATTAATATAGGAAAAAACAGAGTGAAACCTAAAAATGAAAACGGTTCCTGCAAAGGAAAGGATTAACCTAGAAGAACAGAATTTGGTGAGCCACGTGGGACTGGTGTACTGATCATTACCTGCAAGTATCATCAAGATTGGGTGAAAAAATGTTTGCTGAGATTTCAGGAAACTCGTAGTTTTTTGGAAGCTTGGTAACCCCTTTCAATGAAAGTGATTCTCGTCAGTCTCTGCTTGGGGCTACTTCAATAGGACA
>NW_027553492.1:0-37764 GCF_045843805.1 Urocitellus parryii
TTCCTGAGATTTCAGGAAACTCGTAGTTTTTTGGAAGCTTTGCAACCCCTTTCAATGAAAATGATTCTTGTGAGTCTCTGCTTGGGGCTACTTCAATAGGACACAAACCATAGCGATAGAACTTGGAACTACATTATTGTGCCAAGTTTCAAAGAGCTAGCACAAACCGTGTTTGATTTAGAGTTCCAACTACATGTATTCATATAGGAGAAAACAGAGTGAAACCTAAACATGAAAACGGTTCCTGCAAAGGAACGGATTAACCGTGAAGAACGAAATTTGGTGAGCCAAGTGGGATTGGTGTACTGATCATTACCTGCAAGTATCATCAAGATTGGGTGAAAAAAGGTTTGCTGAGATTTCAGGAAACTCGTAGTTTTTTGGAAGCTTGGCAACCCCTTTCAATGAAAGTGATTCTCGTCAGTCTCTGCTTGGGGCTACTTCAATAGGACACAAACCATAGCGATAGAACTTGGAACTACATTATTGTGCCAAGTTTCAAAGAGCTAGCACAAACCGTGTTTGATTTAGAGTTCCAACTACATGTATCCATATAGGAGAAAACAGAGTGAAACCTAAACATGAAAACGGTTCCTGCAAAGGAACGGTTTATCCGAGAAGAACGAAATTTGGTGAGCCAATTGGGATTCGTGTACTGATCATTGCCTGCAAGTATCATCAAGATTGGGTGAAAAAATGTATGCTGAGATTTCAGGAAACTCGTAGTTTTTTGGAAGTTTGTCAACCCCTTTCAATGAAAGTGATTCTCGTCAGTCTCTGCTTGGGGCTACTTCAATAGGACACAAACCATAGCGATAGAACTTGGAACTACATTATTGTGCCAAGTTTCAAAGAGCTAGCGCAAACCGTGTTTGATTTATTGTTCCAACTACATGTATCTATATAGGAGAAAACAGAGTGAAACCTAAACATGAAAACGGTTCCTGCAAAGGAACGGTTTAACCGAGAAGAACGAAATTTGGTGAGCCAAGTGGGATTGGTGTACTGATCATTACCTGCAAGTATCATCAAGATTGGGTGAAAAAAGTTTTGCTGAGATTTCAAGAAACTCGTAGTTTTTTAAGCTTGGCAACCCCTTTCAATGAAAGTGATTCTCGTCAGTCTCTGCTTGGGGCTACTTTAATAGGACACAAACCATAGGGATAGAACTTGGAACTACATTATTGTGCCAAGTTTCAAAGAGCTAGCACAAACCGTTTTTGATTTACAGTTCCAACTACATGTTTCCATATAGGAGAAAACAGAGTGAAACCTAAACATGAAAACGGTTCCTGCAAAGGAAAGGTTTAACCGAGAAGAACGAAATTTGGTGAGCCAAGTGGGATTGGTGTACTGATCATTACCTGCAAGTATCATCAAGATTGGGTGAAAAAAGTTTTGCTGAGATTTCAAGAAACTCGTAGTTTTTTAAGCTTGGCAACCCCTTTGAATGAAAGTGATTCTCGTCAGTCTCTGCTTGGGGCTACTTTAATGGGACACAAACCATAGCGATAGAACTTGGAACTACATTATTGTGCCAAGTTTCAAAGAGCTAGCACAAACCGTGTTTGATTTAGAGTTCCAACTACATGTATCTATATAGGAGAAAACAGAGTGAAACCTAAACATGAAAACGGTTCCTGCAAAGGAACGGTTTAACCGAGAAGAACGAAATTTGGTGAGCCAAGTGGGATTGGTGTACTGATCATTACCTGCAAGTATCATCAAGATTGGGTGAAAAAAGGTTTGCTGAGATTTCAGGAAACTCGTAGTTTTTTGGAAGCTTTGCAACCCCTTTCAATGAAAGTGATTCTCGTCAGTCTCTGCTTGGGGCTATTTCAATAGGAAACAAACCATAGCGAGAGAACTTGGAACTCCATTATTGTGCCAAGTTTCAAAGAGCTAGCACAAACCGTGTTTGATTTAGAGTTCCAACTACATGTATCCATATAGGAGAAAACAGAGTGAAACCTAAACATGAAAACGGTTCCTGCAAAGGAACGGTTTAACCGAGAAGAGCGAAATTTGGTGAGCCAAGTGGGATTGGTGTACTGATCATTACCTGCAAGTATCATCAAGATTGGGTGAAAAAAGGTTTGCTGAGATTTCAGGAAACTCGTAGTTTTTGGAAGCTTGCAACCCCTTTCAATGAAAGTGATTCTCCTAAGGATCTGCTGGGGGCTACTTCAATAGGACACAAACCATAGCGATAGAACTTGGAACTACATTATTGTGCCAAGTTTCAAAGAGCTAGCACAAACCGTGTTTGATTTAGAGTTCCAACTACATGTATCCATATAGGAGAAAACAGAGTGAAACCTAAACATGAAAACGGTTCCTGCAAAGGAACGGTTAAACCGAGAAGAACGAAATTTGGTGAGCCAAGTGGGATTGGTGTACTGATCATTACCTGCAAGTATCATCAAGATTGGGTGAAAAAAGGTTTGCTGAGATTTCAAGAAACTCGTAGTTTTTTAAGCTTGGCAACCCCTTTGAATGAAAGTGATTCTCGTCAGTCTCTGCTTGGGGCTACTTTAATAGGACACAAACCATAGCGATAGAACTTGGAACTACATTATTGTGCCAAGTTTCAAAGAGCTAGCACAAACCGTGTTTGATTTAGAGTTCCAACTACATGTATCTATATAGGAGAAAACAGAGTGAAACCTAAACATGAAAACGGTTCCTGCAAAGGAACGGTTTAACCGAGAAGAACGAAATTTGGTGAGCCAAGTGGGATTGGTGTACTGATCATTACCTGCAAGTATCATCAAGATTGGGTGAAAAAAGGTTTGCTGAGATTTCAGGAAACTCGTAGTTTTTTGGAAGCTTGGAAACCCCTTTCAATGAAAGTGATTCTCGTCAGTCTCTCCTTGGGGCTACTTCAATAGGAAACAAACCATAGCGATAGAACTTGGAACTCCATTATTGTGCCAAGTTTCAAAGTGCTAGCACAAACCGTGTTTGATTTAGAGTTCCAACTACATGTATCCATATAGGAGAAAACAGAGTGAAACCTAAACATGAAAACGGTTCCTGCAAAGGAACGGTTTAACCGAGAAGAGCGAAATTTGGTGAGCCAAGTGGGATTGGTGTACTGATCATTACCTGCAAGTATCATCAAGATTGGGTGAAAAAAGGTTTGCTGAGATTTCAGGAAACTCGTAGTTTTTTGGAAGCTTGGCAACCCCTTTCAATGAAAGTGATTCTCGTCAGTCTCTGCTTGGGGCTACTTCAATAGGACACAAACCATAGCGATAGAACTTGGAACTACATTATTGTGCCAAGTTTCAAAGAGCTAGCACAAAACGTGTTTGATTTAGTGTTCCAACTACATGTATCCATATAGGAGAAAACAGAGTGAAACCTAAACATGAAAACGGTTCCTGCAAAGGAAGGGTTTAACCGAGAAGAACGAAATTTGGTGAGCGAATTGGGATTCGTGTACTGATCATTGCCTGCAAGTATCATCAAGATTGGGTGAAAAAATGTATGCTGAGATTACAGGAAACACGTAATTTTTTGGAAGCTTGGCAACCCCTTTCAATGAAAGTGATTCTCGTCAGTCTCTGCTTGGGGCTACTTCAATAGGACACAAACCATAGCGATAGAACTTGGAACTACATTATTGTGCCAAGTTTCAAAGAGCTACCACAAACCGTGTTTGATTTAGAGTTCCAACTACATGTATCCATATAGGAGAAAACAGAGTGAAACCTAAACATGAAAACGGTTCCTGCAAAGGAAGGGTTTAACCGAGAAGAACGAAATTTGGTGAGCCAATTGGAATTCGTGTACTGATCATTGCCTGCAAGTATCATCAAGATTGGGTGAAAAAATGTATGCTGAGATTTCAGGAAACTCGTAGTTTTTTGGAAGGTTGTCAACCCCTTTCAATGAAAGTGATTCTCGTCAGTCTCTGCTTGGGGCTACTTCAATAGGACACAAACCATAGCGATAGAACTTGGAACTACATTATTGTGCCAAGTTTCAAAGAGCTAGCGCAAACCGTGTTTGATTTATTGTTCCAAATACATGTACCTATATAGGAGAAAACAGAGTGAAACCTAAACATGAAAACGGTTCCTGCAAAGGAACGGTTTAACCGAGAAGAACGAAATTTCGTGAGCCAAGTGGGATTCGTGTACTGATCATTGCCTGCAAGTATCATCAAGATTGGGTGAAAAAATGTATGCCTAAATATCAGGAAAGTCGTAGTTTTTTGGAAGTTTGGCAACCCCTTTCAATGAAAGTGATTCTCGTCAGTCTCTGCTTCAGGCTACTTCAATAAGACACAAACCATAGCGATAGAACTTGGAACTACATTATTGTGCCAAGTTTCAAAGAGCTAGCACAAACCGTGTTTGATTTAGAGTTCCAACTACATGTATCCATATAGGAGAAAACAGAGTGAAACCTAAACATGAAAACTGTTCCTGCAAAGGAACGGTTTAACCGAGAAGAACGAAATTTGGTGAGCCAAGTGGGATTGGTGTACTGATCATTGCCTGCAAGTATCATCAAGATTGGGTGAAAAAAATGTATGCTGAGATTTCAGGAAACTCGTAGTTTTTTGGAAGCTTGGCAACCCCTTTCAATGAAAGTGATTCTCGTCAGTCTCTGCTTGGGGCTACTTCAATAGGACACAAACCATAGCGATAGTACTTGGAACTACATTATTGTGCCAAGTTTCCAAGAGCAAGCACAAACCGTGTTTGATTTAGAGTTCCAACTACATGTATCCATATAGGAGAAAACAGAGTGAAACCTAAACATGAAAACTGTTCCTGCAAAGGAACGGTTTAACCGAGAAGAACGAAATTTGGTGAGCCAAGTGGGATTGGTGTACTGATCATTGCCTGCAAGTATCATCAAGATTGGGTGAAAAAATATGCTGAGATTTCAGGAAACTCGTAGTTTTTTGGAAGCTTGTGAACCCCTTTCAATGAAAGTGTTTCTCGTCAGTCTCTGCTTGGGGCTACTTCAATAGGACACAAACCATTGTGATAGAACTTGGAACTACATTATTGTGCCAAGTTTCAAAGAGCTAGCACAAACCATGTTTGATTTAGTGTTCCAACTACATGTATCTATATAGGAGAAAACAGAGTGAAACCTAAACATGAAAACGGTTCCTGCAAAGGAACGGTTTAACCGAGAAGAACAAAATTTGGTGAGCCAAGTGGGATTGGTGTACTGATCATTACCTGCAAGTATCATCAAGATTGGGTGAAAAAAGGTTTGTTGAGATATCAGGAAACTCGTAGTTTTTTGGAAGGTTGGCAACCCCTTTCAATGAAAGTGATTCTCGTCAGTCTCTGCTTGGGGCTACTTCAATAGGACACAAACCATAGCGATAGAACTTGGAACTACATTATTGTGCCAAGTTTCAAAGAGCTAGCGCAAACCGTGTTTGATTTAGAGTTCCAACTACATGTATCCATATAGGAGAAAACAGAGTGAAACCTAAACATGAAAACGGTTCCTGTAAAGGAACGGTTTAACCGAGAAGAACGAAATTTGGTGAGCCAAGTGGGATTGGTGTACTGATCATGACCTGCAAGTATCATCAATATTGGGTGAAAAAAGGTTTGCTGAGATTTCAGGAAACTCGTAGATTTTTGGAAGCTTGGCAACCCCTTTGAATGAAAGTGTTTCTCGTCAGTCTCTGCTTGGGGCTACTTCAATAGGACACAATCCATAGCGATAGAACTTGGAACTACATTATTGTGCCAAGTTTCAAAGAGCTAGCGCAAACCGTGTTTGATTTAGAGTTCCAACTACATGTATCTATATAGGAGAAAACAGAGTGAAACCTAAACATGAAAACGGTTCCTGCAAAGAAACGGTTTAACCGAGATGAACGAAATTTGGTGAGCCAAGTGGGATTGGTGTACTGATCATTACCTGCAAGTATCATAAAGATTGGGTGAAAAAAGGTTTCCTGAGATTTCAGGAAACTCGTAGTTTTTTGGAAGCTTTGCAACCCCTTTCAATGAAAATGATTCTTGTGAGTCTCTGCTTGGGGCTACTTCAATAGGACACAAACCATAGCGATAGAACTTGGAACTACATTATTGTGCCAAGTTTCAAAGAGCTAGCACAAACCGTGTTTGATTTAGAGTTCCAACTACATGTATCCATATAGGAGAAAACAGAGTGAAACCTAAACATGAAAACGGTTCCTGCAAAGGAACGGATTAACCGTGAAGAACGAAATTTGGTGAGCCAAGTGGGATTGGTGTACTGATCATTACCTGCAAGTATCATCAAGATTGGGTGAAAAAAGGTTTGCTGAGATTTCAGGAAACTCGTAGTTTTTTGGAAGCTTGGCAACCCCTTTCAATGAAAGTGATTCTCGTCAGTCTCTGCTTGGGGCTACTTCAATAGGACACAAACCATAGCGATAGAACTTGGAACTACATTATTGTGCCAAGTTTCAAAGAGCTAGCACAAACCGTGTTTGATTTAGAGTTCCAACTACATGTATCCATATAGGAGAAAACAGAGTGAAACCTAAACATGAAAACGGTTCCTGCAAAGGAACGGTTTATCCGAGAAGAACGAAATTTGGTGAGCCAATTGGGATTCGTGTACTGATCATTGCCTGCAAGTATCATCAAGATTGGGTGAAAAAATGTATGCTGAGATTTCAGGAAACTCGTAGTTTTTTGGAAGTTTGTCAACCCCTTTCAATGAAAGTGATTCTCGTCAGTCTCTGCTTGGGGCTACTTCAATAGGACACAAACCATAGCGATAGAACTTGGAACTACATTATTGTGCCAAGTTTCAAAGAGCTAGCGCAAACCGTGTTTGATTTATTGTTCCAACTACATGTATCTATATAGGAGAAAACAGAGTGAAACCTAAACATGAAAACGGTTCCTGCAAAGGAACGGTTTAACCGAGAAGAACGAAATTTGGTGAGCCAAGTGGGATTGGTGTACTGATCATTACCTGCAAGTATCATCAAGATTGGGTGAAAAAAGTTTTGCTGAGATTTCAAGAAACTCGTAGTTTTTTAAGCTTGGCAACCCCTTTCAATGAAAGTGATTCTCGTCAGTCTCTGCTTGGGGCTACTTTAATAGGACACAAACCATAGGGATAGAACTTGGAACTACATTATTGTGCCAAGTTTCAAAGAGCTAGCACAAACCGTTTTTGATTTACAGTTCCAACTACATGTTTCCATATAGGAGAAAACAGAGTGAAACCTAAACATGAAAACGGTTCCTGCAAAGGAAAGGTTTAACCGAGAAGAACGAAATTTGGTGAGCCAAGTGGGATTGGTGTACTGATCATTACCTGCAAGTATCATCAAGATTGGGTGAAAAAAGTTTTGCTGAGATTTCAAGAAACTCGTAGTTTTTTAAGCTTGGCAACCCCTTTGAATGAAAGTGATTCTCGTCAGTCTCTGCTTGGGGCTACTTTAATAGGACACAAACCATAGCGATAGAACTTGGAACTACATTATTGTGCCAAGTTTCAAAGAGCTAGCACAAACCGTGTTTGATTTAGAGTTCCAACTACATGTATCTATATAGGAGAAAACAGAGTGAAACCTAAACATGAAAACGGTTCCTGCAAAGGAACGGTTTTACCGAGAAGAACGAAATTTGGTGAGCCAAGTGGGATTGGTGTACTGATCATTACCTGCAAGTATCATCAAGATTGGGTGAAAAAAGGTTTGCTGAGATTTCAGGAAACTCGTAGTTTTTTGGAAGCTTTGCAACCCCTTTCAATGAAAGTGATTCTCGTCAGTCTCTGCTTGGGGCTATTTCAATAGGAAACAAACCATAGCGAGAGAACTTGGAACTCCATTATTGTGCCAAGTTTCAAAGAGCTAGCACAAACCGTGTTTGATTTAGAGTTCCAACTACATGTATCCATATAGGAGAAAACAGAGTGAAACCTAAACATGAAAACGGTTCCTGCAAAGGAACGGTTTAACCGAGAAGAGCGAAATTTGGTGAGCCAAGTGGGATTGGTGTACTGATCATTACCTGCAAGTATCATCAAGATTGGGTGAAAAAAGGTTTGCTGAGATTTCAGGAAACTCGTAGTTTTTGGAAGCTTGCAACCCCTTTCAATGAAAGTGATTCTCCTAAGGATCTGCTGGGGGCTACTTCAATAGGACACAAACAATAGCGATAGAACTTGGAACTACATTATTGTGCCAAGTTTCAAAGAGCTAGCACAAACCGTGTTTGATTTAGAGTTCCAACTACATGTATCCATATAGGAGAAAACAGAGTGAAACCTAAACATGAAAACGGTTCCTGCAAAGGAACGGTTAAACCGAGAAGAACGAAATTTGGTGAGCCAAGTGGGATTGGTGTACTGATCATTACCTGCAAGTATCATCAAGATTGGGTGAAAAAAGGTTTGCTGAGATTTCAAGAAACTCGTAGTTTTTTAAGCTTGGCAACCCCTTTGAATGAAAGTGATTCTCGTCAGTCTCTGCTTGGGGCTACTTTAATAGGACACAAACCATAGCGATAGAACTTGGAACTACATTATTGTGCCAAGTTTCAAAGAGCTAGCACAAACCGTGTTTGATTTAGAGTTCCAACTACATGTATCTATATAGGAGAAAACAGAGTGAAACCTAAACATGAAAACGGTTCCTGCAAAGGAACGGTTTAACCGAGAAGAACGAAATTTGGTGAGCCAAGTGGGATTGGTGTACTGATCATTACCTGCAAGTATCATCAAGATTGGGTGAAAAAAGGTTTGCTGAGATTTCAGGAAACTCGTAGTTTTTTGGAAGCTTGGAAACCCCTTTCAATGAAAGTGATTCTCGTCAGTCTCTCCTTGGGGCTACTTCAATAGGAAACAAACCATAGCGATAGAACTTGGAACTCCATTATTGTGCCAAGTTTCAAAGTGCTAGCACAAACCGTGTTTGATTTAGAGTTCCAACTACATGTATCCATATAGGAGAAAACAGAGTGAAACCTAAACATGAAAACGGTTCCTGCAAAGGAACGGTTTAACCGAGAAGAGCGAAATTTGGTGAGCCAAGTGGGATTGGTGTACTGATCATTACCTGCAAGTATCATCAAGATTGGGTGAAAAAAGGTTTGCTGAGATTTCAGGAAACTCGTAGTTTTTTGGAAGCTTGGCAACCCCTTTCAATGAAAGTGATTCTCGTCAGTCTCTGCTTGGGGCTACTTCAATAGGACACAAACCATAGCGATAGAACTTGGAACTACATTATTGTGCCAAGTTTCAAAGAGCTAGCACAAACCGTGTTTGATTTAGTGTTCCAACTACATGTATCCATATAGGAGAAAACAGAGTGAAACCTAAACATGAAAACGGTTCCTGCAAAGGAAGGGTTTAACCGAGAAGAACGAAATTTGGTGAGCGAATTGGGATTCGTGTACTGATCATTGCCTGCAAGTATCATCAAGATTGGGTGAAAAAATGTATGCTGAGATTACAGGAAACACGTAATTTTTTGGAAGCTTGCCAACCCCTTTCAATGAAAGTGATTCTCGTCAGTCTCTGCTTGGGGCTACTTCAATAGGACACAAACCATAGCAATAGAACTTGGAACTACATTATTGTGCCAAGTTTCAAAGCGCTAGCACAAACCGTGTTTGATTTAGAGTTCCAACTCCATGTATCTATATAGGAGAAAACAGAGTGAAACCTAAACATGAAAACGGTTCCTGCAAAGGAACGGTTTAACCGAGATGAACGAAATTTGGTGAGCCAAGTGGGATTGGTGTACTGATCATTACCTGCAAGTATCATCAAGATTTAGTGAAAAAAGGTTTGCTGAGATTTCAGGAAACTCGTAGTTTTTTGGAAGCTTTGCAACCCCTTTCAATGAAAGTGATTCTCGTCAGTCTCTGCTTGGGGCTACTTCAATAGGACACAAACCATAGCGATAGAACTTGGAACTCCATTATTGTGCCAAGTTTCAAAGAGCTAGCACAAACCGTGTTTGATTTAGAGTTCCAACTACATGTATCCATATAGGAGAAAACAGAGTGAAACCTAAACATGAAAACGGTTCCTGCAAAGGAAGGGTTTAACCGAGAAGAACGAAATTTGGTGAGCCAATTGGGATTCGTGTACTGATCATTGCCTGCAAGTATCATCACGATTGGGTGAAAAAATGTATGCTGATATTTCAGGAAACTCGTAGTTTTTTGGAAGCTTTCAACCCCTTTCAATGAAAGTGATTCTCGTCAGTCTCTGCTTGGGGCTACTTCAATAGGACACAAACCATAGCGATAGAACTTGGAACTACATTATTGTGCCAAGTTTCAAAGCGCTAGCACAAACCGTGTTTGATTTAGAGTTCCAACTACATGTATCTATATAGGAGAAAACAGGGTGATACCTAAACATGAAAACGGTTCCTGCAAAGGAACGGTTTAAACGAGATGAACGAAATTTGGAGAGCCAAGTGGGATTGGTGTACTGATCATTACCTGCAAGTATCATCAAGATTGGATGAAAAAAGGTTTGCTGAGATTTCAGGGAACTCGTAGTTTTTTGGAAGGTAGGCAACACCTTTCAATGAAAGTGATTCTCGTCAGTCTCTGCTTGGGGCTACTTCAATAGGACACAAACCATAGAGATAGAACTTGGAACTACATTATTGTGCCAAGTTTCAAAGAGCTAGCACAAACCGTTTTTGATTTACAGTTCCAACTACATGTTTCCATATAGGAGAAAACAGAGTGAAACCTAAACATGAAAACGGTTCCTGCAAAGGATCGGTTTAACCGAGAAGAACGAAATTTGGTGAGCCAAGTGGGATTGGTGGACTGACCCTTACCTGCAAGTATCAACAAGATTGGGTGAAAAAAGGTTTGCTGAGATTTCAGGAAACTCGTAGTTTTTTGGAAGCTTGGCAACCCCTTTCAATGAAAGTGATTCTCGTCAGTCTCTGCTTGGGGCTACTTCAATAGGACACAAACCATAGCGATAGAACTTGGAACTACATTATTGTGCCAAGTTTCAAAGAGCTACCACAAACCGTGTTTGCTTTAGAGTTCCAACTACAGGTATCCATATAGGAGAAAACAGAGTGAAACCTAAACATGAAAACGGTTCCTGCAAAGGAACGGTTTAACCGAGAAGAACGAAATTTGGTGAGCCAAGTGGGATTGGTGTACTGATCATTACCTGCCAGTATCATCAAGATTGGGTGAAAAAAGGTTTGCTGAGATATCAGGAAACTCATAGTTTTTTGGAAGCTCGGCAACCCCTTTCAATGAAAGTGATTCTCGTCAGTCTCTGCTTGGGGCTACTTCAATAGGACACAAACCATAGCGATAGAACTTGGAACTACATTATTGTGCCAAGTTTCAAAGAGCTACCACAAACCGTGTTTGATTTAGAGTTCCAACTACATGTATCCATATAGGAGAAAACAGAGTGAAACCTAAACATGAAAACGGTTCCTGCAAAGGAACGGTTTATCCGAGAAGAACGAAATTTGGTGAGCCAATTGGGATTCGTGTACTGATCATTGCCTGCAATTATCATCAAGATTGGGTGAAAAAATGTATGCTGAGATTTCAGGAAACTCGTAATTTTTTGGAAGCTTGCCAACCCTTTCAATGAAAGTGATTCTCGTCAGTCTCTGCTTGGGGCTACTTCAATAGGACACAAACCATAGTGATAGAACATGGAACTACATTATTGTGCCAAGTTTCAAAGAGCTAGCACAAACCGTTTTTGATTTACAGTTCCAACTACATGTTTCCATATAGGAGAAAACAGAGTGAAACCTAAACATGAAAACGGTTCCTGCAAAGGAACGCTTTAACCGAGAGAACGAAATTTGGTGAGCCAAGTGGGATTGGTGTACTGACCCTTACCTGCAAGTATCATCAAGATTGGGTGAAAAACGGTTTCCTGAGATTTCAGGAAACTCGTACTTTTTTGGAAGCTTGGCAACCCCTTTCAATGAAAGTGATTCTCGTCAGTCTCTGCTTGGGGCTACTTCAATAGGACACAAACCATAGCGATAGAACTTGGAACTACATTATTGTGCCAAGTTTCAAAGCGCTAGCACAAACCGTGTTTGATTTAGAGTTCCAACTACATGTATCTATATAGGAGAAAACAGAGTGAAACCTAAACATGAAAACGGTTCCTGCAAAGGAACGGTTTAACCGAGATGAACGAAATTTGGTGAGCCAAGTGGGATTGGTGTACTGATCATTACCTGCAAGTATCATCAAGATTGGGTGAAAAAAGGTTTGCTGAGATTTCAGGAAACTCGTAGTTTTTTGGAAGCTTGGCAACCCCTTTCAATGAAAGTGATTCTCGTCAGTCTCTGCTTGGGGCTACTTCAATAGGACACAAACCATAGCGATAGAACTTGGAACTACATTATTGTGCCAAGTTTCAAAGAGCTAGCACAAACCGTTTTTGATTTACAGTTCCAACTACATGTTTCCATATAGGAGAAAACAGAGTGAAACCTAAACATGAAAACGGTTCCTGCAAAGGAACGGTTTAACCGAGAAGAACGAAATTTGGTGAGCCAAGTGGGATTGGTGGACTGACCCTTACCTGCAAGTATCATCAAGATTGGGTGAAAAAAGGTTTGCTGAGATTTCAGGAAACTCGTAGTTTTTTGGAAGCTTGGCAACCCCTTTCAATGAAAGTGATTCTCGTCAGTCTCTGCTTGGGGCTACTTCAATAGGACACAAACCATAGCGATAGAACTTGGAACTCCATTATTGTGCCAAGTTTCAAAGAGCTAGCACAAACCGTGTTTGATTTAGAGTTCCAACTACATGTATCCATATAGGAGAAAACAGAGTGAAACCTAAACATGAAAACGGTTCCTGCAAAGGAACGGTTTAACCGAGAAGAACGAAATTTGGTGAGCCAAGTGGGATTGGTGTACTGATCATTACCTGCAAGTATCATCAAGATTGGGTGAAAAAAGGTTTGCTGAGATTTCAGGAAACTCGTAGTTTTTTGGAAGCTTGGCAACCCCTTTCAATGAAAGTGATTCTCGTCAGTCTCTGCTTGGGGCTACTTCAGTAGGACACAAATCATAGCGATAGAACTTGGAACTACATTATTGTGCCAAGTTTCAAAGAGCTACCACAAACCGTGTTTGATTTAGAGTTCCAACTACATGTATCCATATAGGAGAAAACAGAGTGAAACCTAAACATGAAAACGGTTCCTGCAAAGGAAGGGTTTAACCGAGAAGAACGAAATTTGGTGAGCCAATTGGGATTCGTGTACTGATCATTGCCTGCAAGTATCATCACGATTGGGTGAAAAAATGTATGCTGATATTTCAGGAAACTCGTAGTTTTTTGGAAGCTTTCAACCCCTTTCAATGAAAGTGATTCTCGTGAGTTTCTGCTTGAGGCTACTTCAATAGGACACAAACCATAGCGATAGAACTTGGAACTACATTATTGTGCCAATTTTCAAAGAGCTAGCACAAACCGTGTTTGATTTAGAGTTCCAACTACATGTATCTATATAGGAGAAAACAGGGTGATACCTAAACATGAAAACGGTTCCTGCAAAGGAACGGTTTAAACGAGATGAACGAAATTTGGTGAGCCAAGTGGTATTGGTGTACTGATCATTACCTGCAAGTATCATCAAGATTGGATGAAAAAACGTTTGCTGAGATTTCATGAAACTCGTAGTTTTTTGTAAGCTTGGCAACACCTTTCAATGAAAGTGATTCTCGTCAGTCTCTGCTTGGGGCTTGTTTAATAGGACACAAACCATAGCGATAGAACTTGGAACTACATTACTGTGCCAAGTTTCAAAGAGCTAGCACAAACCGTGTTTGATTTAGAGTTCCAACTACATGTATCCATATAGGAGAAAACAAAGTGAAACCTAAACATGAAAACGGTTCCTGCAAAGGAACGGTTAAACCGAGAAGAACGAAATTTGGTGAGCCAAGTGGGATT
Organism: Urocitellus parryii; assembly: GCF_045843805.1. Lineage (NCBI taxonomy): Eukaryota > Metazoa > Chordata > Mammalia > Rodentia > Sciuridae > Urocitellus > Urocitellus parryii. Next base: position 13,929 of record NW_027553492.1, read on the forward strand.
GGTGTACTGATCATTACCTGCAAGTATCATCAAGATTGGGTGAAAAAAGGTTTGCTGAGATTTCAAGAAACTCGTAGTTTTTTGGAAGCTTGGCAACCCCTTTGAATGAAAGTGATTCTCCTCAGTCTCTGCTTGGGGCTACTTTAATAGGACACAAACCATAGCGATAGAACTTGGAACTACATTATTGTGCCAAGTTTCAAAGAGCTAGCACAAACCGTGCTTGATTTAGAGTTCCAACTACATGTATCCATATAGGAGAAAACAGAGTGAAACCTAAACATGAAAACGGTTCCTGCAAAGGAACGGTTAAACCGAGAAGAACGAAATTTGGTGAGCCAAGTGGGATTGGTGTACTGATCATTACCTGCAAGTATCATCAAGATTGGGTGAAAAAAGGTTTGCTGAGATTTCAAGAAACTCGTAGTTTTTTAAGCTTGACAACCCCTTGGAATGAAAGTGATTCTCGTCAGTCTCTGCTTGGGGCTACTTTAATAGGACACAAACCATAGCGATAGAACTTGGAACTACATTATTGTGCCAAGTTTCAAAGAGCTAGCACAAACCGTGTTTGATTTAGAGTTCCAAATACATGTATCTATATAGGAGAAAACAGAGTGAAACCTAAACATGAAAACGGTTCCTGCAAAGGAACGGTTTAACCGAGAAGAACGAAATTTGGTGAGCCAAGTGGCATTGGTGTACTGATCATTACCTGCAAGTATCATCAAGATTGGGTGAAAAAAGGTTTGCTGAGATTTCAGGAAACTCGTAGTTTTTTGGAAGCTTTGCAACCCCTTTCAGTGAAAGTGATTCTCGTCAGTCTCTGCTTGGGGCTACTTCAATAGGAAACAAACCATAGCGATAGAACTTGGAACTCCATTATTGTGCCAAGTTTCAAAGAGCTAGCACAAACCGTGTTTGATTTAGAGTTCCAACTACATGTATCCATATAGGAGAAAACAGAGTGAAACCTAAACATGAAAACGGTTCCTGCAAAGGAAGGGTTTAACCGAGAAGAACGAAATTTGGTGAGCCAATTGGGATTCGTGTACTGATCATTGCCTGCAAGTATCATCAAGATTGGGTGAAAAAATGTATGCTGAGATTTCAGGAAACTCGTAGTTTTTTGGACGCTTGTCAACCCCTTTCAATGAAAGTGATTCTCGTCAGTCTCTGCTTGGGGCTACTTCAATAGGACACAAACCATAGCGATAGAACTTGGAACTATATTATTGTGCCAAGTTTCAAAGAGCTACCACAAACCGTGTTTGATTTAGAGTTCCAACTACATGTATCCATATAGGAGAAAACAGAGTGAAACCTAAACATGAAAACGGTTCCGGCAAAGGAACGGTTTAAACGAGATGAACGAAATTTGGTGAGCCAAGTGGGATTGGTGTACTGATCATTACCTGCAAGTATCATCAAGATTGGGTGAAAAAAGGTTTGCTGAGATTTCATGAAACTCGTAGTTTTTTGGAAGCTTGGCAACCCCTTTCAATGAAAGTGATTCTCGTCAGTCTCTGCTTGGGGCTACTTCAATAGGACACAAACCATAGCGATAGAACTTGGAACTACATTATTGTGCCAAGTTTCAAAGAGCTAGCACAAACCGTGTTTGATTTAGAGTTCCAACTACATGTATCCATCTAGGAGAAAACAGAGTGAAACCTAAACATGAAAACGGTTCCTGCAAAGGAAGGGTTTAACCGAGAAGAACGAAATTTGGTGAGCCAAGTGGGATTCGTGTACTGATCATTGCCTGCAACTATCATCAAGATTGGGTGAAAAAATGTATGCTGAGATTTCAGGAAACTCGTAGTTTTTTGGAAGCTTGTCAACCCCTTTCAATGAAAGTGATTCTCGTCAGTCTCTGCTTGGGGCTACTTCAATAGGACACAAACCATAGCGATAGAACTTGGAACTACATTATTGTGCCAAGTTTCAAAGAGCTAGCACAAACCGTGTTTGATTTACAGTTCCAACTACATGTTTCCATATAGGAGAAAACAGAGTGAAACCTAAACATGAAAACGGTTCCTGCAAAGGAACGGTTTAACCGAGAAGAACGAAATTTGGTGAGCCAAGTGGGATTGGTGGACTGACCCTTACCTGCAAGTATCATCAAGATTGGGTGAAAAAAAGTTTTCCTGAGATTTCAGGAAACTCGTAGTTTTTTGGAAGCTTGGCAACCCCTTTCAATAAAAGTGATTCTCGTCAGTCTCTGCTTGGGGCTACTTCAATAGGACACAAACCATAGCGATAGAACTTGGAACTATATTATTGTGCCAAGTTTCAAAGAGCTAGCACAAACCGTGTTTGATTTAGAGTTCCAACTACATGTATCCATATAGGAGAAAACAGAGTGTAACCTAAACATGAAAACGGTTCCTGCAAAGGAAGGGTTTAACCGAGAAGAACGAAATTTGGTGAGCCAATTGGGATTCGTGTACTGATCATTGCCTGCAAATATCATCACGATTGGGTGAAAAAATGTATGCTGAGATTTCAGGAAACTCGTAGTTTTTTGGAAACTTGTCAACCCCTTTCAATGAAAGTGATTCTCGTCAGTCTCTGCTTGGGGCTACTTCAATAGGACACAAACCATAGCGATAGAACTTGGAACTACATTATTGTGCCAAGTTTCAAAGAGATAGCGCAAACCGTGTTTGATTTAGAGTTCCAACTACATGTATCCATATAGGAGAAAACAGAGTGAAACGTAAACATGAAAACGGTTCCTGCAAAGGAACGGTTTAACCGAGAAGAACGAAATTTGGTGAGCCAAGTGGGATTGGTGTACTGATCATTACCTGCCAGTATCATCAAGATTGGGTGAAAAAAGGTTTGCTGAGATATCAGGAAACTCATAGTTTTTTGGAAGCTCGGCAACCCCTTTCAATGAAAGTGATTCTCGTCAGTCTCTGCTTGGGGCTACTTCAATAGGACACAAACCATAGCGATAGAACTTGGAACTACATAATTGTGCCACGTTTCAAAGAGCTACCACAAACCGTGTTTGATTTAGAGTTCCAACTACATGTATCCATATAGGAGAAAACAGAGTGAAACCTAAACATGAAAACGGTACCTGCAAAGGAACGGTTTATCCGAGAAGAACGAAATTTGGTGAGCCATTTTGGATTCGTGTACTGATCATTGCCTGCAAGTATCATCACGATTGGGTGAAAAAATGTATGCTGAGATTTCAGGAAACTCGTAGTTTTTTGGAAGCTTTCAACCCCTTTCAATGAAAGTGATTCTCGTCAGTCTCTGCTTGGGGCTACTTCAGTAGGACACAAACCATAGCGATAGAACTTGGAACTACATTATTGTGCCAAGTTTCAAAGAGCTAGCACAAACCGTGTTTGATTTAGAGTTCCAACTACATGTATCCATATAGGAGAAAACAGAGTGAAACCTAAACATGAAAACGGTTCCTGCAAAGGAAGGGTTTAACCGAGAAGAACGAAATTTGGTGAGCCAAGTGGGATTCGTGTACTGATCATTGCCTGCAAGTATCATCAAGATTGGGTGAAAAAATATATGCTGAGATTTCAGGAAACTCGTAGTTTTTTGGAAGCTTGGCAACCCCTTTCAATGAAAGTGATTCTCGTCAGTCTCTGCTTGGGGCTACTTCAATAGGACACAAACCATAGCGATAGAACTTGGAACTACATTATTGTGCCAAGTTTCAAAGAGCTAGCACAAACCGTTTTTGATTTACAGTTCCAACTACATGTTTCCATATAGGAGAAAACAGAGTGAAACCTAAACATGAAAACGGTTCCTGCAAAGGAACGGTTTAACCGAGAAGAACGAAATTTGGTGAGCCAAGTGGGATTGGTGGACTGACCCTTACCTGCAAGTATCATCAAGATTGGGTGAAAAAAAGTTTTCCTGAGATTTCAGGAAACTCGTAGTTTTTTGGAAGCTTGGCAACCCCTTTCAATGAAAGTGATTCTCGTCAGTCTCTGCTTGGGGCTACTTCAATAGGACACAAACCATAGCGATAGAACTTGGAACTACATTATTGTGCCAAGTTTCAAAGAGCTACCACAAACCGTGTTTGATTTAGAGTTCCAACTACATGTATCCATATAGGAGAAAACAGAGTGAAACCTAAACATGAAAACGGTTCCTGCAAAGGAAGGGTTTAACCGAGAAGAACGAAATTTGGTGAGCCAATTGGGATTCGTGTACTGATCATTGCCTCAAGTATCATCAAGATTGGGTGAAAAAATGTATGCTGAGATTTCAGGAAACTCATAGTTTTTTGGAAGCTTGGAAACCCCTTTCAATGAAAGTGATTCTCGTCAGTCTCTGCTTGGGGCTACTTCAATAGGACACAAACCATAGCGATAGAACTTGGAACTACATTATTGTGCCAAGTTTCAAAGAGCTAGCGCAAACCGTGTTTGATTTAGAGTTCCAACTACATGTATCCATATAGGAGAAAACAGAGTCAAACCTAAACATGAAAACGGTTCCTGCAAAGGAACGGTTTAACCGAGAAGAACGAAATTTGGTGAGCCAAGTGGGATTGGTGGACTGACCCTTACCTGCAAGTATCATCAAGATTGGGTGAAAAAAGGTTTGCTGAGATTTCAGGAAACTCGTAGTTTTTTGGAAGCTTGGCAACCCCTTTCAATGAAAGTGATTCTCGTCAGTCTCTGCTTGGGGCTACTTCAATAGAACACAAACCATAGCGATAGAACTTGGAACTACATTATTGTGCCAAGTTTCAAAGAGCTACCACAAACCGTGTTTGCTTTAGAGTTCCAACTACATGTATCCATATAGGAGAAAACAGAGTGAAACCTAAACATGAAAACGGTTCCTGCAAAGGAACGGTTTATTCGAGAAGAACGAAATTTGGTGAGCCATTTTGGATTCGTGTACTGATCATTGCCTGCAAGTATCATCACGATTCGGTGAAAAAATGTATGCTGAGATTTCAGGAAACTCGTAGTTTTTTGGAAGCTTTCAACCCCTTTCAATGAAAGTGATTCTCGTCAGTCTCTGCTTGGGGCTACTTCAATAGGACACAAACCATAGCGATAGAACTTGGAACTACATTATTGTGCCAAGTTTCAAAGAGCTAGCACAAACCGTGTTTGATTTACAGTTCCAACTACATGTTTCCATATAGGAGAAAACAGAGTGAAACCTAAACATGAAAACGGTTCCTGCAAAGGAACGGTTTAACCGAGAAGAACGAAATTTGGTGAGCCAAGTGGGATTGGTGGACTGACCCTTACCTGCAAGTATCATCAAGATTGGGTGAAAAAAAGTTTTCCTGAGATTTCAGGAAACTCGTAGTTTTTTGGAAGCTTGGCAACCCCTTTCAATAAAAGTGATTCTCGTCAGTCTCTGCTTGGGGCTACTTCAATAGGACACAAACCATAGCGATAGAACTTGGAACTATATTATTGTGCCAAGTTTCAAAGAGCTACCACAAACCGTGTTTGATTTAGAGTTCCAACTACATGTATCCATATAGGAGAAAACAGAGTGAAACCTAAACATGAAAACGGTTCCGGCAAAGGAACGGTTTAAACGAGATGAACGAAATTTGGTGAGCCAAGTGGGATTGGTGTACTGATCATTACCTGCAAGTATCATCAAGATTGGGTGAAAAAAGGTTTGCTGAGATTTCATGAAACTCGTAGTTTTTTGGAAGCTTGGCAACCCCTTTCAATGAAAGTGATTCTCCTCAGTCTCTGCTTGGGGCTACTTCAATAGGACACAAACCATAGCGATAGAACTTGGAACTACATTATTGTGCCAAGTTTCAAAGAGCTAGCACAAACCGTGTTTGATTTAGAGTTCCAACTACATGTATCCATATAGGAGAAAACAGAGTGAAACCTAAACATGAAAACGGTTCCTGCAAAGGAAGGGTTTAACCGAGAAGAACGAAATTTGGTGAGCCAAGTGGGATTCGTGTACTGATCATTGCCTGCAAGTATCATCAAGATTGGGTGAAAAAATGTATGCTGAGATTTCAGGAAACTCGTAGTTTTTTGGAAGCTTGTCAACCCCTTTCAATGAAAGTGATTCTCGTCAGTCTCTGCTTGGGGCTACTTCAATAGGACACAAACCATAGCGATAGAACTTGGAACTACATTATTGTGCCAAGTTTCAAAGAGCTAGCACAAACCGTGTTTGATTTACAGTTCCAACTACATGTTTCCATATAGGAGAAAACAGAGTGAAACCTAAACATGAAAACGGTTCCTGCAAAGGAACGGTTTAACCGAGAAGAACGAAATTTGGTGAGCCAAGTGGGATTGGTGGACTGACCCTTACCTGCAAGTATCATCAAGATTGGGTGAAAAAAAGTTTTCCTGAGATTTCAGGAAACTCGTAGTTTTTTGGAAGCTTGGCAACCCCTTTCAATAAAAGTGATTCTCGTCAGTCTCTGCTTGGGGCTACTTCAATAGGACACAAACCATAGCGATAGAACTTGGAACTACATAATTGTGCCACGTTTCAAAGAGCTACCACAAACCGTGTTTGATTTAGAGTTCCAACTACATGTATCCATATAGGAGAAAACAGAGTGAAACCTAAACATGAAAACGGTTCCTGCAAAGGAACGGTTTATCCGAGAAGAACGAAATTTGGTGAGCCAATTGGGATTCGTGTACTGATCATTGCCTCAAGTATCATCAAGATTGGGTGAAAAAATGTATGCTGAGATTTCAGGAAACTCGTAGTTTTTTGGAAGCTTGGAAACCCCTTTCAATGAAAGTGATTCTCGTCAGTCTCTGCTTGGGGCTACTTCAATAGGACACAAACCATAGCGATAGAACTTGGAACTACATTATTGTGCCAAGTTTCAAAGAGCTAGCGCAAACCGTGTTTGATTTAGAGTTCCAACTACATGTATCCATATAGGAGAAAACAGAGTGAAACCTAAACATGAAAACGGTTCCTGCAAAGGAACGGTTTAACCGAGAAGAACGAAATTTGGTGAGCCAAGTGGGATTGGTGTACTGATCATTACCTGCCAGTATCATCAAGATTGGGTGAAAAAAGGTTTGCTGAGATATCAGGAAACTCATAGTTTTTTGGAAGCTCGGCAACCCCTTTCAATGAAAGTGATTTTCGTCAGTCTCTGCTTGGGGCTACTTCAATAGGACACAAACCATAGCGATAGAACTTGGAACTACATAATTGTGCCACGTTTCAAAGAGCTACCACAAACCGTGTTTAATTTAGAGTTCCAACTACATGTATCCATATAGGAGAAAACAGAGTGAAACCTAAACATGAAAACGGTTCCGGCAAAGGAACGGTTTAAACGAGATGAACGAAATTTGGTGAGCCAAGTGGGATTGGTGTACTGATCATTACCTGCAAGTATCATCAAGATTGGGTGAAAAAAGGTTTGCTGAGATTTCATGAAACTCGTAGTTTTTTGGAAGCTTTCAACCCCTTTCAATGAAAGTGATTCTCGTCAGTCTCTGCTTGGGGCTACTTCAATAGGACACAAACCATAGCGATAGAACTTGGAACTACATTATTGTGCCAAGTTTCAAAGAGCTAGCACAAACCGTGTTTGATTTACAGTTCCAACTACATGTTTCCATATAGGAGAAAACAGAGTGAAACCTAAACATGAAAACGGTTCCTGCAAAGGAACGGTTTAACCGAGAAGAACGAAATTTGGTGAGCCAAGTGGGATTGGTGGACTGACCCTTACCTGCAAGTATCATCAAGATTGGGTGAAAAAAAGTTTTCCTGAGATTTCAGGAAACTCGTAGTTTTTTGGAAGCTTGGCAACCCCTTTCAATAAAAGTGATTCTCGTCAGTCTCTGCTTGGGGCTACTTCAATAGGACACAAACCATAGCGATAGAACTTGGAACTATATTATTGTGCCAAGTTTCAAAGAGCTACCACAAACCGTGTTTGATTTAGAGTTCCAACTACATGTATCCATATAGGAGAAAACAGAGTGAAACCTAAACATGAAAACGGTTCCGGCAAAGGAACGGTTTAAACGAGATGAACGAAATTTGGTGAGCCAAGTGGGATTGGTGTACTGATCATTACCTGCAAGTATCATCAAGATTGGGTGAAAAAAGGTTTGCTGAGATTTCATGAAACTCGTAGTTTTTTGGAAGCTTGGCAACCCCTTTCAATGAAAGTGATTCTCCTCAGTCTCTGCTTGGGGCTACTTCAATAGGACACAAACCATAGCGATAGAACTTGGAACTACATTATTGTGCCAAGTTTCAAAGAGCTAGCACAAACCGTGTTTGATTTAGAGTTCCAACTACATGTATCCATATAGGAGAAAACAGAGTGAAACCTAAACATGAAAACGGTTCCTGCAAAGGAAGGGTTTAACCGAGAAGAACGAAATTTGGTGAGCCAAGTGGGATTCGTGTACTGATCATTGCCTGCAAGTATCATCAAGATTGGGTGAAAAAATGTATGCTGAGATTTCAGGAAACTCGTAGTTTTTTGGAAGCTTGTCAACCCCTTTCAATGAAAGTGATTCTCGTCAGTCTCTGCTTGGGGCTACTTCAATAGGACACAAACCATAGCGATAGAACTTGGAACTACATTATTGTGCCAAGTTTCAAAGAGCTAGCACAAACCGTGTTTGATTTACAGTTCCAACTACATGTTTCCATATAGGAGAAAACAGAGTGAAACCTAAACATGAAAACGGTTCCTGCAAAGGAACGGTTTAACCGAGAAGAACGAAATTTGGTGAGCCAAGTGGGATTGGTGGACTGACCCTTACCTGCAAGTATCATCAAGATTGGGTGAAAAAAAGTTTTCCTGAGATTTCAGGAAACTCGTAGTTTTTTGGAAGCTTGGCAACCCCTTTCAATAAAAGTGATTCTCGTCAGTCTCTGCTTGGGGCTACTTCAATAGGACACAAACCATAGCGATAGAACTTGGAACTACATAATTGTGCCACGTTTCAAAGAGCTACCACAAACCGTGTTTGATTTAGAGTTCCAACTACATGTATCCATATAGGAGAAAACAGAGTGAAACCTAAACATGAAAACGGTTCCTGCAAAGGAACGGTTTATCCGAGAAGAACGAAATTTGGTGAGCCATTTTGGATTCGTGTACTGATCATTGCCTGCAAGTATCATCACGATTGGGTGAAAAAATGTATGCTGAGATTTCAGGAAACTCGTAGTTTTTTGGAAGCTTTCAACCCCTTTCAATGAAAGTGATTCTCGTCAGTCTCTGCTTGGGGCTACTTCAGTAGGACACAAACCATCGCGATAGAACTTGGAACTACATTATTGTGCCAAGTTTCAAAGAGCTACCACAAACCGTGTTTGATTTAGAGTTCCAACTACATGTATCCATATAGGAGAAAACAGAGTGAAACCTAAACATGAAAACGGTTCCTGCAAAGGAAGGGTTTAACCGAGAAGAACGAAATTTGGTGAGCCAATTGGGATTCGTGTACTGATCATTGCCTCAAGTATCATCAAGATTGGGTGAAAAAATGTATGCTGAGATTTCAGGAAACTCGTAGTTTTTTGGAAGCTTGGAAACCCCTTTCAATGAAAGTGATTCTCGTCAGTCTCTGCTTGGGGCTACTTCAATAGGACACAAACCATAGCGATAGAACTTGGAACTACATTATTGTGCCAAGTTTCAAAGAGCTAGCGCAAACCGTGTTTGATTTAGAGTTCCAACTACATGTATCCATATAGGAGAAAACAGAGTGAAACCTAAACATGAAAACGGTTCCTGCAAAGGAACGGTTTAACCGAGAAGAACGAAATTTGGTGAGCCAAGTGGGATTGGTGTACTGATCATTACCTGCCAGTATCATCAAGATTGGGTGAAAAAAGGTTTGCTGAGATATCAGGAAACTCATAGTTTTTTGGAAGCTCGGCAACCCCTTTCAATGAAAGTGATTTTCGTCAGTCTCTGCTTGGGGCTACTTCAATAGGACACAAACCATAGCGATAGAACTTGGAACTACATAATTGTGCCACGTTTCAAAGAGCTACCACAAACCGTGTTTAATTTAGAGTTCCAACTACATGTATCCATATAGGAGAAAACAGAGTGAAACCTAAACATGAAAACGGTTCCTGCAAAGGAACGGTTTATCCGAGAAGAACGAAATTTGGTGAGCCATTTTGGATTCGAGTACTGATCATTGCCTGCAAGTATCATCACGATTGGGTGAAAAAATGTATGCTGAGATTTCAGGAAACTCGTAGTTTTTTGGAAGCTTTCAACCCCTTTCAATGAAAGTGATTCTCGTCAGTCTCTGCTTGGGGCTACTTCAATAGGACACAAACCATAGCGATAGAACTTGGAACTACATTATTGTGATAAGTTTCAAAGAGCTAGCACAAACCGTGTTTGATTTAGAGTTCCAACTACATGTATCCATATAGGAGAAAACAGTGTGAAACCTAAACATGAAAACGGTTCCTGCAAAGGAACGGTTTAACCGAGAAGAACGAAATTTGGTGAGCCAAGTGGGATTGGTGTACTGATCATTACCTGCCAGTATCATCAAGATTGGGTGAAAAAAGGTTTGCTGAGATATCAGGAAACTCATAGTTTTTTGGAAGCTCGGCAACCCCTTTCAATGAAAGTGATTTTCGTCAGTCTCTGCTTGGGGCTACTTCAATAGGACACAAACCATAGCGATAGAACTTGGAACTACATAATTGTGCCACGTTTCAAAGAGCTACCACAAACCGTGTTTAATTTAGAGTTCCAACTACATGTATCCATATAGGAGAAAACAGAGTGAAACCTAAACATGAAAACGGTTCCTGCAAAGGAACGGTTTATCCGAGAAGAACGAAATTTGGTGAGCCATTTTGGATTCGAGTACTGATCATTGCCTGCAAGTATCATCACGATTGGGTGAAAAAATGTATGCTGAGATTTCAGGAAACTCGTAGTTTTTTGGAAGCTTTCAACCCCTTTCAATGAAAGTGATTCTCGTCAGTCTCTGCTTGGGGCTACTTCAATAGGACACAAACCATAGCGATAGAACTTGGAACTACATTATTGTGATAAGTTTCAAAGAGCTAGCACAAACCGTGTTTGATTTAGAGTTCCAACTACATGTATCCATATAGGAGAAAACAGTGTGAAACCTAAACATGAAAACGGTTCCTGCAAAGGAACGGTTTAACCGAGAAGAACGAAATTTGGTGAGCCAAGTGGGATTGGTGGACTGACCCTTACCTGCAAGTATCATCAAGATTGGGTGAAAAAAAGTTTTCCTGAGATTTCAGGAAACTCGTAGTTTTTTGGAAGCTTGGCAACCCCTTTCAATAAAAGTGATTCTCGTCAGTCTCTGCTTGGGGCTACTTCAATAGGACACAAACCATAGCGATAGAACTTGGAACTACATAATTGTGCCACGTTTCAAAGAGCTACCACAAACCGTGTTTGATTTAGAGTTCCAACTACATGTATCCATATAGGAGAAAACAGAGTGAAACCTAAACATGAAAACGGTTCCTGCAAAGGAACGGTTTATCCGAGAAGAACGAAATTTGGTGAGCCATTTTGGATTCGTGTACTGATCATTGCCTGCAAGTATCATCACGATTGGGTGAAAAAATGTATGCTGAGATTTCAGGAAACTCGTAGTTTTTTGGAAGCTTTCAACCCCTTTCAATGAAAGTGATTCTCGTCAGTCTCTGCTTGGGGCTACTTCAGTAGGACACAAACCATCGCGATAGAACTTGGAACTACATTATTGTGCCAAGTTTCAAAGAGCTACCACAAACCGTGTTTGATTTAGAGTTCCAACTACATGTATCCATATAGGAGAAAACAGAGTGAAACCTAAACATGAAAACGGTTCCTGCAAAGGAAGGGTTTAACCGAGAAGAACGAAATTTGGTGAGCCAATTGGGATTCGTGTACTGATCATTGCCTCAAGTATCATCAAGATTGGGTGAAAAAATGTATGCTGAGATTTCAGGAAACTCGTAGTTTTTTGGAAGCTTGGAAACCCCTTTCAATGAAAGTGATTCTCGTCAGTCTCTGCTTGGGGCTACTTCAATAGGACACAAACCATAGCGATAGAACTTGGAACTACATTATTGTGCCAAGTTTCAAAGAGCTAGCGCAAACCGTGTTTGATTTAGAGTTCCAACTACATGTATCCATATAGGAGAAAACAGAGTGAAACCTAAACATGAAAACGGTTCCTGCAAAGGAACGGTTTAACCGAGAAGAACGAAATTTGGTGAGCCAAGTGGGATTGGTGTACTGATCATTACCTGCCAGTATCATCAAGATTGGGTGAAAAAAGGTTTGCTGAGATATCAGGAAACTCATAGTTTTTTGGAAGCTCGGCAACCCCTTTCAATGAAAGTGATTTTCGTCAGTCTCTGCTTGGGGCTACTTCAATAGGACACAAACCATAGCGATAGAACTTGGAACTACATAATTGTGCCACGTTTCAAAGAGCTACCACAAACCGTGTTTAATTTAGAGTTCCAACTACATGTATCCATATAGGAGAAAACAGAGTGAAACCTAAACATGAAAACGGTTCCTGCAAAGGAACGGTTTATCCGAGAAGAACGAAATTTGGTGAGCCATTTTGGATTCGAGTACTGATCATTGCCTGCAAGTATCATCACGATTGGGTGAAAAAATGTATGCTGAGATTTCAGGAAACTCGTAGTTTTTTGGAAGCTTTCAACCCCTTTCAATGAAAGTGATTCTCGTCAGTCTCTGCTTGGGGCTACTTCAATAGGACACAAACCATAGCGATAGAACTTGGAACTACATTATTGTGATAAGTTTCAAAGAGCTAGCACAAACCGTGTTTGATTTAGAGTTCCAACTACATGTATCCATATAGGAGAAAACAGTGTGAAACCTAAACATGAAAACGGTTCCTGCAAAGGAAGGGTTTAACCGAGAAGAACAAAATTTGGTGAGCCAATTGGGATTCGTGTACTGATCATTGCCTGCAAGTATCATCAAGATTGGGTGAAAAAATGTATGCTGAGATTTCAGGAAACTCGTAGTTTTTTGGAAGCTTGTCAACCCCTTTCAATGAAAGTGATTCTCGTCAGTCTCTGCTTGGGGCTACTTCAATAGGACACAAACCATAGCGATAGAACTTGGAACTACATTATTGTGCCAAGTTTCAAAGAGCTAGCACAAACCGTTTTTGATTTACAGTTCCAACTACATGTTTCCATATAGGAGAAAACAGAGTGAAACCTAAACATCAAAACGGTTCCTGCAAAGGAACGGTTTAACCGAGAAGAACGAAATTTGGTGAGCCAAGTGGGATGGGTGGACTGACCCTTACCTGCAAGTATCATCAAGATTGGGTGAAAAAAAGTTTTCCTGAGATTTCAGGAAACTCGTAGTTTTTTGGAAGCTTGGCAACCCCTTTCAATGAAAGTGATTCTCGTCAGTCTCTGCTTGGGGCTACTTCAATAGGACACAAACCATAGCGATAGAACTTGGAACTACATTATTGTGCCAAGTTTCAAAGAGCTAGCACAAACCGTGTTTGATTTAGAGTTCCAACTACATGTATCCATATAGGAGAAAACAGAGTGAAACCTAAACATGAAAACGGTTCCTGCAAAGGAAGGGTTTAACCGAGAAGAACGAAATTTGGTGAGCCAATTGGGATTCGTGTACTGATCATTGCCTGCAAGTATCATCAAGATTGGGTGAAAAAATGTATGCTGAGATTTCAGGAAACTAGTAGTTTTTTGGACGCTTGTCAACCCCTTTCAATGAAAGTGATTCTCGTCAGTCTGTGCTTGGGGCTACTTTAATAGGACACAAACCATAGCGATAGAACTTGGAACTACATTATTGTGCCAAGTTTCAAAGAGCTAGCACAAACCGTTTTTGATTTACAGTTCCAACTACATGTTTCCATATAGGAGAAAACAGAGTGAAACCTAAACATGAAAACGGTTCCTGCAAAGGAACGGTTTAAACGAGATGAACGAAATTTGGTGAGCCAAGTGGGATTGGTGTACTGATCATTACCTGCAAGTATCATCAAGATTGGGTGAAAAAAGGTTTGCTGAGATTTCATGAAACTCGTAGTTTTTTGGAAGCTTGGCAACCCCTTTCAATGAAAGTGATTCTCCTCAGTCTGTGCTTGGGGCTACTTTAATAGGACACAAACCATAGCGATAGAAATTGGAACTACATTATTGTGCCAAGTTTCAAAGAGCTAGCACAAACCGTGTTTGATTTAGAGTTCCAACTACATGTATCCATATAGGAGAAAACAGAGTGAAACCTAAACATGAAAACGGTTCCTGCAAAGGAACGGTTTAACCGAGAAGAACGAAATTTGGTGAGCCAAGTGGGATTGGTGTACTGATCATTACCTGCCAGTATCATCAAGATTGGGTGAAAAAAGGTTTGCTGAGATATCAGGAAACTAATAGTTTTTTGGAAGCTCGGCAACCCCTTTCAATGAAAGTGATTCTCGTCAGTCTCTGCTTGGGGCTACTTCAATAGGACACAAACCATAGCGATAGAACTTGGAACTACATAATTGTGCCAAGTTTCAAAGAGCTACCACAAACCGTGTTTGATTTAGAGTTCCAACTACATGTATCCATCTAGGAGAAAACAGAGTGAAACCTAAACATGAAAACGGTTCCTGCAAAGGAACGGTTTATCCGAGAAGAACGAAATTTGGTGAGCCATTTTGGATTCGTGTACTGATCATTGCCTGCAAGTATCATCACGATTGGGTGAAAAAATGTGTGCTGAGATTTCAGGAAACTCGTAGTTTTTTGGAAGCTTTCAACCCCTTTCAATGAAAGTGATTCTCGTCAGTCTCTGCTTGGGGCTACTTCAATAGGACACAAACCATAGCGATAGAACTTGGAACTACATTATTGTGCCAAGTTTCAAAGAGCTAGCACAAACCGTGTTTGATTTAGAGTTCCAACTACATGTATCTATATAGGAGAAAACACGGTGATACCTAAACATGAAAACGGTTCCTGCAAAGGAACGATGTAAACGAGATGAACGAAATTTGGTGAGCCAATTGGGATTGGTGTACTGATCATTACCTGCAAGTATCATCAAGATTGGGTGAAAAAAGGTTTGCTGAGATTTCATGAAACTCGTAGTTTTTTGTAAGCTTGGCAACCCCTTTCAATGAAAGTGATTCTCGTCAGTCTCTGCTTGGGGCTAGTTTAATAGGACACAAACCATAGCGATAGAACTTGGAACTACAGTATTGTGCCAATTTTCAAGAAGTAGCGCAAACCGTGTTTGATTTAGAGTTCCAATTACATGTATGTATATAGGAGAAAACAGAGTGTAACCTAAACATGAAAACGGTTCCTGCAAAGGAACGGTTTAACCGAGAAGAACGAAATTTGGTGAGCCAAGTGGGATTGGTGTACTGATCATTACCTGCCAGTATCATCAAGATTGGGTGAAAAAAGGTTTGCTGAGATATCAGGAAACTCATAGTTTTTTGGAAGCTCGGCAACCCCTTTCAATGAAAGTGATTTTCGTCAGTCTCTGCTTGGGGCTACTTCAATAGGACACAAACCATAGCGATAGAACTTGGAACTACATAATTGTGCCACGTTTCAAAGAGCTACCACAAACCGTGTTTAATTTAGAGTTCCAACTACATGTATCCATATAGGAGAAAACAGAGTGAAACCTAAACATGAAAACGGTTCCTGCAAAGGAACGGTTTATCCGAGAAGAACGAAATTTGGTGAGCCATTTTGGATTCGTGTACTGATCATTGCCTGCAAGTATCATCACGATTGGGTGAAAAAATGTATGCTGAGATTTCAGGAAACTCGTAGTTTTTTGGAAGCTTTCAACCCCTTTCAATGAAAGTGATTCTCGTCAGTCTCTGCTTGGGGCTACTTCAGTAGGACACAAACCATAGCGATAGAACTTGGAACTACATTATTGTGCCAAGTTTCAAAGAGCTACCACAAACCGTGTTTGATTTAGAGTTCCAACTACATGTATCCATATAGGAGAAAACAGAGTGAAACCTAAACATGAAAACGGTTCCTGCAAAGGAAGGGTTTAACCGAGAAGAACGAAATTTGGTGAGCCAATTGGGATTCGTGTACTGATCATTGCCTCAAGTATCATCAAGATTGGGTGAAAAAATGTATGCTGAGATTTCAGGAAACTCGTAGTTTTTTGGAAGCTTGGAAACCCCTTTCAATGAAAGTGATTCTCGTCAGTCTCTGCTTGGGGCTACTTCAATAGGACACAAACCATAGCGATAGAACTTGGAACTACATTATTGTGCCAAGTTTCAAAGAGCTAGCGCAAACCGTGTTTGATTTAGAGTTCCAACTACATGTATCCATATAGGAGAAAACAGAGTGAAACCTAAACATGAAAACGGTTCCTGCAAAGGAACGGTTTAACCGAGAAGAACGAAATTTGGTGAGCCAAGTGGGATTGGTGTACTGATCATTACCTGCCAGTATCATCAAGATTGGGTGAAAAAAGGTTTGCTGAGATATCAGGAAACTCATAGTTTTTTGGAAGCTCGGCAACCCCTTTCAATGAAAGTGATTTTCGTCAGTCTCTGCTTGGGGCTACTTCAATAGGACACAAACCATAGCGATAGAACTTGGAACTACATAATTGTGCCACGTTTCAAAGAGCTACCACAAACCGTGTTTAATTTAGAGTTCCAACTACATGTATCCATATAGGAGAAAACAGAGTGAAACCTAAACATGAAAACGGTTCCTGCAAAGGAACGGTTTATCCGAGAAGAACGAAATTTGGTGAGCCATTTTGGATTCGAGTACTGATCATTGCCTGCAAGTATCATCACGATTGGGTGAAAAAATGTATGCTGAGATTTCAGGAAACTCGTAGTTTTTTGGAAGCTTTCAACCCCTTTCAATGAAAGTGATTCTCGTCAGTCTCTGCTTGGGGCTACTTCAATAGGACACAAACCATAGCGATAGAACTTGGAACTACATTATTGTGATAAGTTTCAAAGAGCTAGCACAAACCGTGTTTGATTTAGAGTTCCAACTACATGTATCCATATAGGAGAAAACAGTGTGAAACCTAAACATGAAAACGGTTCCTGCAAAGGAAGGGTTTAACCCGAGAAGAACAAAATTTGGTGAGCCAATTGGGATTCGTGTACTGATCATTGCCTGCAAGTATCATCAAGATTGGGTGAAAAAATGTATGCTGAGATTTCAGGAAACTCGTAGTTTTTTGGAAGCTTGTCAACCCCTTTCAATGAAAGTGATTCTCGTCAGTCTCTGCTTGGGGCTACTTCAATAGGACACAAACCATAGCGATAGAACTTGGAACTACATTATTGTGCCAAGTTTCAAAGAGCTAGCACAAACCGTTTTTGATTTACAGTTCCAACTACATGTTTCCATATAGGAGAAAACAGAGTGAAACCTAAACATGAAAACGGTTCCTGCAAAGGAACGGTTTAACCGAGAAGAACGAAATTTGGTGAGCCAAGTGGGATGGGTGGACTGACCCTTACCTGCAAGTATCATCAAGATTGGGTGAAAAAAAGTTTTCCTGAGATTTCAGGAAACTCGTAGTTTTTTGGAAGCTTGGCAACCCCTTTCAATGAAAGTGATTCTCGTCAGTCTCTGCTTGGGGCTACTTCAATAGGACACAAACCATAGCGATAGAACTTGGAACTACATTATTGTGCCAAGTTTCAAAGAGCTAGCACAAACCGTGTTTGATTTAGAGTTCCAACTACATGTATCCATATAGGAGAAAACAGAGTGAAACCTAAACATGAAAACGGTTCCTGCAAAGGAAGGGTTTAACCGAGAAGAACGAAATTTGGTGAGCCAATTGGGATTCGTGTACTGATCATTGCCTGCAAGTATCATCAAGATTGGGTGAAAAAATGTATGCTGAGATTTCAGGAAACTAGTAGTTTTTTGGACGCTTGTCAACCCCTTTCAATGAAAGTGATTCTCGTCAGTCTGTGCTTGGGGCTACTTTAATAGGACACAAACCATAGCGATAGAACTTGGAACTACATTATTGTGCCAAGTTTCAAAGAGCTAGCACAAACCGTTTTTGATTTACAGTTCCAACTACATGTTTCCATATAGGAGAAAACAGAGTGAAACCTAAACATGAAAACGGTTCCTGCAAAGGAACGGTTTAAACGAGATGAACGAAATTTGGTGAGCCAAGTGGGATTGGTGTACTGATCATTACCTGCAAGTATCATCAAGATTGGGTGAAAAAAGGTTTGCTGAGATTTCATGAAACTCGTAGTTTTTTGGAAGCTTGGCAACCCCTTTCAATGAAAGTGATTCTCCTCAGTCTGTGCTTGGGGCTACTTTAATAGGACACAAACCATAGCGATAGAAATTGGAACTACATTATTGTGCCAAGTTTCAAAGAGCTAGCACAAACCGTGTTTGATTTAGAGTTCCAACTACATGTATCCATCTAGGAGAAAACAGAGTGAAACCTAAACATGAAAACGGTTCCTGCAAAGGAACGGTTTAACCGAGAAGAACGAAATTTGGTGAGCCAAGTGGGATTGGTGTACTGATCATTACCTGCCAGTATCATCAAGATTGGGTGAAAAAAGGTTTGCTGAGATATCAGGAAACTAATAGTTTTTTGGAAGCTCGGCAACCCCTTTCAATGAAAGTGATTCTCGTCAGTCTCTGCTTGGGGCTACTTCAATAGGACACAAACCATAGCGATAGAACTTGGAACTACATAATTGTGCCAAGTTTCAAAGAGCTACCACAAACCGTGTTTGATTTAGAGTTCCAACTACATGTATCCATCTAGGAGAAAACAGAGTGAAACCTAAACATGAAAACGGTTCCTGCAAAGGAACGGTTTATCCGAGAAGAACGAAATTTGGTGAGCCATTTTGGATTCGTGTACTGATCATTGCCTGCAAGTATCATCACGATTGGGTGAAAAAATGTGTGCTGAGATTTCAGGAAACTCGTAGTTTTTTGGAAGCTTTCAACCCCTTTCAATGAAAGTGATTCTCGTCAGTCTCTGCTTGGGGCTACTTCAATAGGACACAAACCATAGCGATAGAACTTGGAACTACATTATTGTGCCAAGTTTCAAAGAGCTAGCACAAACCGTGTTTGATTTAGAGTTCCAACTACATGTATCTATATAGGAGAAAACACGGTGATACCTAAACATGAAAACGGTTCCTGCAAAGGAACGATGTAAACGAGATGAACGAAATTTGGTGAGCCAATTGGGATTGGTGTACTGATCATTACCTGCAAGTATCATCAAGATTGGGTGAAAAAAGGTTTGCTGAGATTTCATGAAACTCGTAGTTTTTTGTAAGCTTGGCAACCCCTTTCAATGAAAGTGATTCTCGTCAGTCTCTGCTTGGGGCTAGTTTAATAGGACACAAACCATAGCGATAGAACTTGGAACTACAGTATTGTGCCAATTTTCAAGAAGTAGCGCAAACCGTGTTTGATTTAGAGTTCCAATTACATGTATGTATATAGGAGAAAACAGAGTGTAACCTAAACATGAAAACGGTTCCTGCAAAGGAACGGTTTAACCGAGAAGAACGAAATTTGGTGAGCCAAGTGGGATTGGTGTACTGATCATTACCTGCCAGTATCATCAAGATTGGGTGAAAAAAGGTTTGCTGAGATATCAGGAAACTCATAGTTTTTTGGAAGCTCGGCAACCCCTTTCAATGAAAGTGATTTTCGTCAGTCTCTGCTTGGGGCTACTTCAATAGGACACAAACCATAGCGATAGAACTTGGAACTACATAATTGTGCCACGTTTCAAAGAGCTACCACAAACCGTGTTTAATTTAGAGTTCCAACTACATGTATCCATATAGGAGAAAACAGAGTGAAACCTAAACATGAAAACGGTTCCTGCAAAGGAACGGTTTATCCGAGAAGAACGAAATTTGGTGAGCCATTTTGGATTCGAGTACTGATCATTGCCTGCAAGTATCATCACGATTGGGTGAAAAAATGTATGCTGAGATTTCAGGAAACTCGTAGTTTTTTGGAAGCTTTCAACCCCTTTCAATGAAAGTGATTCTCGTCAGTCTCTGCTTGGGGCTACTTCAATAGGACACAAACCATAGCGATAGAACTTGGAACTACATTATTGTGATAAGTTTCAAAGAGCTAGCACAAACCGTGTTTGATTTAGAGTTCCAACTACATGTATCCATATAGGAGAAAACAGTGTGAAACCTAAACATGAAAACGGTTCCTGCAAAGGAAGGGTTTAACCGAGAAGAACAAAATTTGGTGAGCCAATTGGGATTCGTGTACTGATCATTGCCTGCAAGTATCATCAAGATTGGGTGAAAAAATGTATGCTGAGATTTCAGGAAACTCGTAGTTTTTTGGAAGCTTGTCAACCCCTTTCAATGAAAGTGATTCTCGTCAGTCTCTGCTTGGGGCTACTTCAATAGGACACAAACCATAGCGATAGAACTTGGAACTACATTATTGTGCCAAGTTTCAAAGAGCTAGCACAAACCGTTTTTGATTTACAGTTCCAACTACATGTTTCCATATAGGAGAAAACAGAGTGAAACCTAAACATGAAAACGGTTCCTGCAAAGGAACGGTTTAACCGAGAAGAACGAAATTTGGTGAGCCAAGTGGGATGGGTGGACTGACCCTTACCTGCAAGTATCATCAAGATTGGGTGAAAAAAAGTTTTCCTGAGATTTCAGGAAACTCGTAGTTTTTTGGAAGCTTGGCAACCCCTTTCAATGAAAGTGATTCTCGTCAGTCTCTGCTTGGGGCTACTTCAATAGGACACAAACCATAGCGATAGAACTTGGAACTACATTATTGTGCCAAGTTTCAAAGAGCTAGCACAAACCGTGTTTGATTTAGAGTTCCAACTACATGTATCCATATAGGAGAAAACAGAGTGAAACCTAAACATGAAAACGGTTCCTGCAAAGGAAGGGTTTAACCGAGAAGAACGAAATTTGGTGAGCCAATTGGGATTCGTGTACTGATCATTGCCTGCAAGTATCATCAAGATTGGGTGAAAAAATGTATGCTGAGATTTCAGGAAACTCGTAGTTTTTTGGACGCTTGTCAACCCCTTTCAATGAAAGTGATTCTCGTCAGTCTGTGCTTGGGGCTACTTTAATAGGACACAAACCATAGCGATAGAACTTGGAACTACATTATTGTGCCAAGTTTCAAAGAGCTAGCACAAACCGTTTTTGATTTACAGTTCCAACTACATGTTTCCATATAGGAGAAAACAGAGTGAAACCTAAACATGAAAACGGTTCCTGCAAAGGAACGGTTTAAACGAGATGAACGAAATTTGGTGAGCCAAGTGGGATTGGTGTACTGATCATTACCTGCAAGTATCATCAAGATTGGGTGAAAAAAGGTTTGCTGAGATTTCATGAAACTCGTAGTTTTTTGGAAGCTTGGCAACCCCTTTCAATGAAAGTGATTCTCCTCAGTCTGTGCTTGGGGCTACTTTAATAGGACACAAACCATAGCGATAGAAATTGGAACTACATTATTGTGCCAAGTTTCAAAGAGCTAGCACAAACCGTGTTTGATTTAGAGTTCCAACTACATGTATCCATATAGGAGAAAACAGAGTGAAACCTAAACATGAAAACGGTTCCTGCAAAGGAACGGTTTAACCGAGAAGAACGAAATTTGGTGAGCCAAGTGGGATTGGTGTACTGATCATTACCTGCCAGTATCATCAAGATTGGGTGAAAAAAGGTTTGCTGAGATATCAGGAAACTAATAGTTTTTTGGAAGCTCGGCAACCCCTTTCAATGAAAGTGATTCTCGTCAGTCTCTGCTTGGGGCTACTTCAATAGGACACAAACCATAGCGATAGAACTTGGAACTACATAATTGTGCCAAGTTTCAAAGAGCTACCACAAACCGTGTTTGATTTAGAGTTCCAACTACATGTATCCATCTAGGAGAAAACAGAGTGAAACCTAAACATGAAAACGGTTCCTGCAAAGGAACGGTTTATCCGACAAGAACGAAATTTGGTGAGCCATTTTGGATTCGTGTACTGATCATTGCCTGCAAGTATCATCACGATTGGGTGAAAAAATGTGTGCTGAGATTTCAGGAAACTCGTAGTTTTTTGGAAGCTTTCAACCCCTTTCAATGAAAGTGATTCTCGTCAGTCTCTGCTTGGGGCTACTTCAATAGGACACAAACCATAGCGATAGAACTTGGAACTACATTATTGTGCCAAGTTTCAAAGAGCTAGCACAAACCGTGTTTGATTTAGAGTTCCAACTACATGTATCTATATAGGAGAAAACACGGTGATACCTAAACATGAAAACGGTTCCTGCAAAGGAACGATGTAAACGAGATGAACGAAATTTGGTGAGCCAAGTGGGATTGGTGTACTGATCATTACCTGCAAGTATCATCAAGATTGGGTGAAAAAAGGTTTGCTGAGATTTCATGAAACTCGTAGTTTTTTGTAAGCTTGGCAACCCCTTTCAATGAAAGTGATTCTCGTCAGTCTCTGCTTGGGGCTAGTTTAATAGGACACAAACCATAGCGATAGAACTTGGAACTACAGTATTGTGCCAATTTTCAAGAAGTAGCGCAAACCGTGTTTGATTTAGAGTTCCAATTACATGTATGTATATAGGAGAAAACAGAGTGTAACCTAAACATGAAAACGGTTCCTGCAAAGGAACGGTTTAACCGAGATGAACGAAATTTGGTGAGCCAAGTGGGATTGGTGTACTGATCATTACCTGCAAGTATCATCAAATTGGGTGAAAAAATGTTTGCTGAGATTTCAGGAAACTCGTAGTTTTTTGGAAGCTTGGCAACCCCTTTCAATGAAAATGATTCTCGTCAGTCTCTGCTTGGGGCTACTTCAATAGGACACAAACCATAGCGATAGAACTTGGAACTACATTATTGTGTCAAGTTTCAAAGAGCTAGCAAAAACCGTGTTTGATTTAGAGTTCCAACTACATGTATCCATATAGGAGAAAACAGAGTGAAACCTAAACATGAAAACGGTTCCTGCAAAGGAACGGTTTAACCGAGAAGCACGAAATTTGGTGAGCCAAGTGGGATTGGTGTACTGATCATTACCTGCAAGTATCATCAAGATTGGGTGAAAAAAGGTTTGCTGAGATTTCAGGAAACTCGTAGATATTTGGAAGCTTGGCAACCCCTTTCAATGAAAGTGATTCTCGTCAGTCTCTGCTTGGGGCTACCTCAATAGGACACAAACCATAGCGATAGAACTTCGAACTACATTATTGTGCCAAGTTTCAAGGAGCTAGCACAAACCGTTTTTGATTTAGAGTTCCAACTACATGTTTCCATATAGGAGAAAACAGAGTGAAACCTAAACATGAAAACGGTTCCTGCAAAGGAACGGTTTAACCGAGAAGAACGAAATTTGGTGAGCCAAGTGGGACTGGTGTACTGATCATGACCTGCAAGTATCATCAGATTGGGTGAAAAAAGGTTTGCTGAGATTTCAGGAAACTCGTAGATTTTTGGAAGCTTGGCAACCCCTTTCAATGAAAGTGATTCTCGTCAGGCTCTGCTAGGGGCTACTTCAATAGGACACAAACCATAGCGATAGAACTTGGAACTACATTATTGTGCCAAGTTTCAAAGAGCTAGCACAAACCGTGTTTGATTTAGAGTTCCAACTACATGTATCCATATAGGAGAAAACAGAGTGAAACCTAAACATGAAAACGGTTCCTGCAAAGGAACGGTTTAACCGAGAAGAACGAAATTTGGTGAGCGAAGTGGGATTGGTGTACTGATCATTACCTGCAAGTATCATCAAGATTGGGTGAAAAAAGGT
>NW_027553493.1:0-37723 GCF_045843805.1 Urocitellus parryii
GAACGTATTTAACCTAGAAGAACGAAATTTAGTGAGCCAAGTGGGATTGGTGTACTGATCACTACCAGCAAGTATCATCAAGATTGGGTGAAAAAATGTTGCTGAGATTTCAGGAGACTCGCAGTTTTTTGGAAGCCACCAACCCCTTTCAATGAAAGGGATTCTCGTCAGTCTCTGCTTGGGGCTACTTCAATAGCACACAAACCATAGCTATAAAACTTGGAACTACATTATTGTGCCAAGTTTCAAAGAGCTCGCACAACCGTGTTAGATTTAGAGTTCAAACTACATGTATCCATATAGGAGAAAACAGAGTGAAACCTAAACATGAAAACGGTTACTGCAAAGGAACGGTTTAACCTAGAAGAACGAAATTTGGTGAGCCAAGTGGGATTGGTGTACTGATCATTAAATGGAATTATCATTAAGATTGGGTGAAAAAATGTTTGCTGAGATTTCAGGAAACTCGTAGTTTTTTGGAAGATTGGCAACCCCTTTCAATGAAAGTGATTCTCGTCAGTCTCTGCTTGGGGCTACTTCAAGAGCACACAAACCATAGTGTTAGAACTTGGAACTACATTATTGTGCCAACTTTCAAAGAGCTAGCACAACCGTGTTTGATTTAGAGTTCCACTACATGTATCCACATAGGAGAAAATTCAGTGAAACCTAAACATGAAAACGGTTACTGCAAAGGAACGGTTTAACCTAGAAGAACGAAATTTGGTGAGCCAAGTGGGATTGGTGTACTGATCATTAAATGGAAGTATCATCAAGATTGGGTGAAAAAATGTTTGCTAAGTTTTCAGGAAACTCGCAGTTTTTTGGAAGATTGGTAACCTGTTTCAATGAAAGTGATTCTCGTCAGTCTCTACTTGGGGCTACTTCAATAGCACACAAACCATAGCGATAGAACTTGGAACTACATTATTGTGTAAAGTTTCAAAGAGCTAGCACAAACCATGTTTGATTTAGAGTTCCTATTACATGTATCCATATAGGAGAAAACAGAGTGAAACCTAAACATTAAAACGGTTCCTGCAAAGGAACGGTTTAACCTAGAAGAACGAAATTTGGTGAGCCAAGTGGGATTCGTGCACTGATCACTACCTGCAAGTATCATCAAGATTGGGTGAAAAAATGTTTGCTGAGATTTCAGGAAACTCGTAGTTTTTAGGAAGCTTGGCAACCCTTTCAATGAAAGGGATTCTCGTCAGTCTCTGCTTGGGGCTACTTCAATAGCACACAAACCATAGCGATAGAACTTGGAACTACATTATTGTGCCAAGTTTCAAAGAGCTAGCACAAACCGTGTTTGATTTAGAGTTCCAACTACGTGTATCCTTATAAGAGAAAACAGAGTGAAACCTAAACATGAAAACGGTTACTGCAAAGGAACGGTTTAACCTAGAAGAACGAAATTAGTGAGCCAAGTGGGATTGGTGTACTGATCACTACCAGCAAGTATCATCAAGTTTCGGTGAAAAAATGTTTGCTGAGATTTCAGGAAACTCGTAGTTTTTTGGAAGCTTGCAACCCTTTCAATGAAAGTCATTCTCGTCAGTCTCTGCTTGGGGCTACTTCAATAGCACACAAACCATACTGATAGAACTTGGAACTACATTATTGTGCCAAGTTTCAAAGAGCTAGCACAAACCGTGTTTGATTTAGAGTTCCAACTACATGTATCCATATAGGAGAAAACAGTAAAACCTAAACATGAAAACGGTTACTGCAAAGGAACGGTTTAACCTAGAAGGAACGAAATTTGTTGAGCAAAGTGGGATTGGTGTACTGATCACTACCTGCAAGTATCATCAAGATTGGGTGAAAAAATATTTGCTGAGATTTCAGGAAACTCGCAGTTTTTTGGAAGCCTCCAACCCCTTTCAATGAAAGTGATTCTCGTCAGTCTCTGCTTCGGGCTACTTCAATAGCACACAAACCATAGCGATAGAACTTGGAACTACATTATTGTGCCAAGTATCAAAGAGCTAGCACAAACCGTGTTTGATTTAGAGTTCCAACTACATTTATCCATATAGGAGAAAACAGAGTGAACCTAAACATGAAAACGGTTACTGCAAAGAACGGTTTAACTAGAAGAACGAAATTTGGTGAGCCAAGTGGGATTCGTGTACTGATCACTACCTGCAAGTATCATCAAGATTGGGTGAAAAAATGTTTGCTGAGATTTCAGTAAACTCGTAGTTTTTTGGAAGCTTGGCAACCCCTTTCAATGAAAGGGATTCTCGTCAGTCTCTGCTTGGGGCTACTTCAATAGCACACAACCATAGCGATAGAACTTGGAACTACATTATTGTGCCAAGTTTCAAAGAGCTAGCACAAACCGTGTTTGATTTAGTGTTCCAACTACATGTATCCCTTATAGGAGAAAACAGAGTGAAACCTAACATGAAAACGGTTACTGCAAAGGAACGGTTTAACCTAGAAGAACGAAATTTGGTGAGCCAAGTGGGATTCGTGTACTGATCACTACCTGCAAGTATCATCAAGATTTTGTGAAAAAATGTTTGCTGAGTTTTCAGGAAACTCGTAGTTGTTTGGAAGCTTGGCAACCCCTTTCAATGAAAGTGATTCTCGTCAGTCTCTGCTTGGGGCTACTTCAATAGCACACAAACCATAGCGATAGAACTTGGAACTACATTATTGTGCCAAGTTTCAAAGAGCTAGCACAAACCGTGTTTGATTTAGAGTTCCAAAAACATGTATCCATATAGGAGAAAACAGAGTGAAACCTACACATGAAAACGGTTATTGCAAAGGAACGGTTTAACCTAGAAGAACGAAATTTGGTGAGCCAAGTGGGATTGGTGTACTGATCACTACCAGCAAGTATCATCAAGATTGGGTGAAAAATGTTTGCTGAGATTTCAGGAAACTCGCAGTTTTTTGGAAGCCTCCAACCCTTTCAATGAAAGTGATTCTCCTCAGTCTCTGCTTGGGGCTACTTCAATAGCACACAAACCATAGCGATAGAACTTGGAACTACGTTATTGTGCCAAGTTTCAAGGAGGTAGCACAAACCGTGTTTGATTTAGAGTTCCAACTACGTGTATCCATATAGGAGACAACAGAGTGAAACCTAAATATGAAAACGGTTCATGAAAAGGAACGGTTTAACCTAGAAGAACGAATTTGGTGAGCCAAGTGGGATTGGTGTACTGATTATTAAATGGAAGTATCATCAAGATTTTGTGAAAAAATGTTTGCTGAGATTTCAGGAATCGTAGTTTTTGTGAAGCTTGGCAACCCCTTTCAATGAAAGTGATTCTCGTCAGTCTCTGCTTGGGGCTACTTCAATAGCACACAAACCATAGCGATAGAACTTGGAACTACATTATTGTGCCAAGTTTCAAAGAGCTAGCACAAACCGTGTTTGATTTTGAGTTCCAACTACGTGTATCCTTATAGGAGAAAACAGAGTGAAACCTAAACATGAAAACGGTTACTGCAAAGGAACGGTTTAACCTAGAAGAACGAAATTTGTTGAGCAAAGTGGGATTGGTGTACTGATCACTACCTGCAAGTATCATCAAGATTGGGTGAAAAAATATTTGCTGAGATTTCAGGAAACTCGCAGTTTTTTGGAAGCCTCCAACCCCTTTCAATGAAAGTGATTCTCGTCAGTCTCTGCTTGGGGCTACTTCAATAGCACACAAACCATAGCGATAGAACTTGGAACTACATTATGTGCCAAGTTTCAAAGAGCTAGCACAAACCGTGTTTGATTTAGAGTTCCAACAACATGTATCCATATAGGAGAAAACAGAGTGAAACCTACACATGAAAACGGTTATTGCAAAGGAACGGTTTAACCTAGAAGAACGAAATTTGGTGAGCCAAGTGGGATTCGTGTACTGATCACTACCTGCAAGTATCATCAAGATTGGGTGAAAAAATGTTTGCTGAGATTTCAGGAAACTCGTAGTTTTTTGGAAGCTTGGCAAACCCTTTCAATGAAAGTGATTCTCGTCAGTTTCTGCTTGGGGCTACTTCAATAGCACACAAACCATACCTATAGAACTTGGAACTACATTATTGTGCCAAGTTTCAAAGAGCTAGCACAAACCGTGTTTGATTTAGAGTTCCAACTACATGTATCCATATAGGAGAAAACAGAGTGAAACCTAAACATGAAAACGGTTACTGCAAAGGAATGGTTTAACCTAGAAGAACGAAATTTGGTGAGCCAAGTTCGATTCGTGTTCTGATCACTACCTGCAAGTATCATCAAGATTGGGTGAAAAAATGTTTGCTGAGATTTCAGGAAACTCGTAGTTTTTTGGAAGCTTGGCAACCGCTTTCAATGAAAGGGATTCTCGTCAGTCTCTGCTTGGGGCTACTTCATAGCACACAAACCATAGCGATAGAACTTGGAACTACATTATTGTGCCAAGTTTCAAAGAGCTAGCACAAACCGTGTTTGATTTAGAGTTCCAACTACATGTATCCATATAGGAGAAAACAGTGAAACCTAAACATGAAAACGGTTACTGCAAAGGAACGGTTTAACCTAGAAGAATGAAATTTGGTGAGCCAAGTGGGATTGGTGCACTGATCATTAAATGGAAGTATCATCAAGATTGGGTGAAAAAAATGTTTGCTGAGATTTCAGAAAACTCGTAGTTTTTGGAAGATTGGCAACCCCTATCAATGAAAGTGATTCTCGTCAGTCTCGCTTGGGGCTACTTCAAGAGCACACAAACCAAAGTGTTAGAACCTTGGAACTACATTATTGTGCCAACTTTCAAAGAGCTAGCACAACCGGGTTGATTTAGAGGTTCCAACTACATGTATCCACATAGGAGAAAATTCAGTGAAAACCTAAACATGAAAACGGTTACTGCAAAGGAACGGTTTAACCTAGAAGAACGAAATTTGGTGAGCCAAGTGGGATTGGTGTACTGATCATTAAATGGAAGTATCATCAAGATTGGGTGAAAAAATGTTTGCTAAGTTTTCAGGAAACTCGCAGTTTTTTGGAAGATTGGTAACCTGTTTCAATGAAAGTGATTCTCGTCAGTCTCTACTTGGGGCTACTTCAATAGCACACAAACCATAGCGATAGAACTTGGAACTACATTATTGTGTAAAGTTTCAAAGAGCTAGCACAAACCGTGTTTGATTAGAGTTCCTATTACATGTATCCATATAGGAGAAAACAGAGTGAAACCTAAACATTAAAACGGTTCCTGCAAAGGAACGGTTTAACCTAGAAGAACGAAATTTGGTGAGCCAAGTGGGATTCGTGTACTGATCACTACCTGCAAGTATCATCAAGATTGGGTGAAAAAATGTTTGCTGAGATTTCAGGAACTCGTAGTTTTTAGGAAGCTTGGCAACCCCTTTCAATGAAAGGGATTCTCGTCAGTCGCTGCTTGGGGCTATTTCAATAGCACACAAACCATAGCGATAGAACTTGGAACTACATTATTGTGCCAAGTTTCAAAGAGCTAGCACAACCGTGTTTGATTTAGAGTTCCAACTACGTGTATCCTTATAAAGGAAAACAGAGTGAAACTAAACATGAAAACGGTTACTGCAAAGGAACGGTTTAACCTAGAAGAACGAAATTTAGTGAGCCAAGTGGGATTGGTGTACTGATCACTACCAGCAAGTATCATCAAGATTCGGTGAAAAATGTTTGCTGAGATTTCAGGAAACTCGTAGTTTTTTGGAAGCTTGGCAACCCCTTTCAATGAAAGTCATTCTCGTCAGTCTCTGCTTGGGGCTACTTCAATAGCACACAAACCATACTGATAGAACTTGGAACTACATTATTGTGCCAAGTTTCAAAGAGCTAGCACAAAACCGTGTTTGATTTAGAGTTCCAACTACATGTATCCATATAGGAGAAAACAGTAAAACCTAAACATGAAAACGGTTACTGCAAAGGAACGGTTTAACCTAGAAGAACGAAATTTGTTGAGCAAAGTGGGATTGGTGTACTGATCACTACCTGCAAGTATAATCAAGATTCGGTGAAAAAATATTTGCTGAGATTTCAGGAAACTCGCAGTTTTTTGGAAGCCTCCAACCCCTTTCAATGAAAGTGATTCTCGTCAGTCTCTGCTTCGGGCTACTTCATAGCACACAAACCATAGCGATAGAACTTGGAACTACATTATTGTGCCAAGTTTCAAAGAGCTAGCACAAACCGTGTTTGATTTTGAGTTCCAACTACGTGTATCCTTATAGGAGAAAACAGAGTGAAACCTAAACATGAAAACGGTTACTGCAAAGGAACGGTTTAACCTAGAAGAACGAAATTTGTTGAGCAAAGTGGGATTGGTGTACTGATCACTACCTGCAAGTATCATCAAGATTGGGTGAAAAAATATTTGCTGAGATTTCAGGAAACTCGCAGTTTTTTGGAAGCCTCCAACCCCTTTCAATGAAAGTGATTCTCGTCAGTCTCTGCTTGGGGCTACTTCAATAGCACACAAACCATAGCGATAGAACTTGGAACTACATTATTGTGCCAAGTTTCAAAGAGCTAGCACAAACCGTGTTTGATTTAGAGTTCCAACAACATGTATCCATATAGGAGAAAACAGAGTGAAACCTACACATGAAAACGGTTATTGCAAAGGTACGGTTTAACCTAGAAGAACGAAATTTGGTGAGCCAAGTGGGATTCGTGTACTGATCACTACCTGCAAGTATCATCAAGATTGGGTGAAAAAATGTTTGCTGAGATTTCAGGAACTCGTAGTTTTTGGAAGCTTGGCAAACCCTTTCAATGAAAGTGATTCTCGTCAGTTTCTGCTTGGGGCTACTTCAATAGCACACAAACCATACAATAGAACTTGGAACTACATTATTGTGCCAAGTTTCAAAGAGCTAGCACCAACCGTGTTTGATTTAGAGTTCCAACTACATGTATCCATATAGGAGAAAACAGAGTGAAACCTAAACATGAAAACGGTTACTGCAAAGGAATGGTTTAACCTAGAAGAACGAAATTTGGTGAGCCAAGTTCGATTCGTGTTCTGATCACTACCTGCAAGTATCATCAAGATTGGGTGAAAAAATGTTTGCTGAGATTTCAGGAAACTCGTAGTTTTTTGGAAGCTTGGCAACCGCTTTCAATGAAAGGGATTCTCGTCAGTCTCTGCTTGGGGCTACTTCAATAGCACACAAACCATAGCGATAGAACTTGGAACTACATTATTGTGCCAATTTTCAAAGAGCTAGCACAAACCGTGTTTGATTTAGAGTTCCAACTACATGTATCCATATAGGAGAAAACAGTGAAACCTAAACATGAAAACGGTTACTGCAAAGGAACGGTTTAACCTAGAAGAATGAAATTTGGTGAGCCAAGTGGGATTGGTGCACTGATCATTAAATGGAAGTATCATCAAGATTGGGTGAAAAAATGTTTGCTGAGATTTCAGAAAACTCGTAGTTTTTTGGAAGCTTGGCAACCCCTTTCAATGAAAGGGATTCTCGTCAGTCTCTGCTTGGGGCTACGTCAATAGCACACAAACCATAGTGACAGAACTTGGAACTACATTATTGTGCCAAATTTCAAAGAGCTAGCACAAACCGTGTTTGATTTAGAGTTCCAACTACATGTATCCATATAGGAGAAAACAGAGTGAAACCTAAACATGAAAACGGTTACTGCAAAGGAACGGTTTAACCAGAAGAACGAAAATTTGGTGAGCCAAAGTGGGATTCGTGTACTGATAACTACCTGCATGTATCATCAAGATTGGGTGAAAAATGTTTGCTGAGATTTCAGGAAACTCGAAGTTTGTTGGAAGCTGGCAACCCCTTTCAATGAAAGGGATTCTCGTCAGTCTCTGCTTGGGGCTACTTCAATAGCACACAAACCATAGCGATATAACTTGGAACTACATTATTGGCCACGTTTCAAAGAGCTAGCACAAACCGTGTTTGATTTAGATGTCCAACTACATGTATCCTTATAGGAGAAAACAGAGTGAAACCTAAACATGAAAACGGTTTCTGCAAAGGTACGGTTTATCCTAGATGAACTAAATTTGGTGAGCCAAGTGGGATTGGTGTACTGATCATTAAATGGAAGTATCATCAAGATTGGGTGAAAAAATATTTGCTGACATTTCTGGAAACTCGTAGTTTTTTGGAAGCTTGGCAACCCTTTCAATGAAAGTGATTCCCGTCAGTCTCTGCTTGGGGCTACTTCAATAGCACATAATCCATAGCGAGAGAACTTGGAACTACATTATTGTGCCAAGTTTCAAAGAGCTAGCACAAACCGTGTTTGATTTAGAGTTCCAACTACATGTATCCATATAGGAGAAAACAGTGAAACCTAACATGAAAACGGTTACTGCAAAGGAACGGTTTAACCTAGAAGAATGAAATTTGGTGAGCCAAGTGGGATTGGTGTACTGGATCATTAAATGGAAGTATCATCAAGATTGAGTGAAAAAATGTTTGCTGAGATTTCAGGAAACTCGCAGTTTTTGGAAGCTTGGCAACCCCTTTCAATGAAAGTGATTCTCGTCAGTCTCTGCTTGGGGCTACTTCAATAGCACACAAACCAGAGTGATAGAACTTGGAACTACATTATTGTGCCAAAATTTCAAAGAGCTAGCACACACCGTGTTTGATTTAGAGTTCCAACTACATGTATCCATATAAGAGAAAACAGAGTGAAACCTAAACATGAAAACGGTTACGGTAAAGGAACGGTTTAACCTAGAAGAACGAAATTTGGTGAGCCAATTGGGACTGGTGTACTGATTATTAAATGGAAGTATCATCAAGATTGGGTGAAAAAATGTTTGCTGAGCTTTCAGGAAACTCGTAGTTTTTTGGAAGCTTGGCAACCCCTTTCAATGAAAGTGATTCTCGTCAGTCTCTGCTTGGGGCTACTTCAATAGCACACAAACCATAGTAGATACAACTTGAACTACATTATTGTGCCAAATTTCAAAGAGCTAGCACACACCGTGTTTGATTTAGAGTTCCAACTACATGTATCCATATAGGAGAAAACAGAGTGAAACCTAAACATGAAAACGGTTACTGCAAAGGAACAGTTTTAACCTAGAAGAAACGAAATTTAGTGAGCCAAGTGGGATTGGTGTACTGATCACTACCAGCAAGTATCATCAAGATTGGGTGAAAAAATGTTTGCTGAGATTTCAGGAAACTCGCAGTTTTTTGGAAGCCACCAACCCCTTTCAATGAAAGGGATTCTCGTCAGTCTCTGCTTGGGGCTACTTCAATAGCACACAAACCATAGCTATAGAACTTGGAACTACATTATTGTGCCAAGGTTCAAAGAGCTAGCACAAACCGTGTTTGATTTAGAGTCCCAACTACAATGTATCCACATAGGAGAAAACAGAGTGAAACCTAAACATGAAAACGGTTACTGCAAAGGAACGGTTCAACCTAGAAGAACGAAATTTGGTGAGCCAAGTGGGATTGGTGTACTGATCATTAAATGGAAGTATCATCAAGATTGGGTGAAAAATGTTTGCTGAGATTTCAGGAAACTCGTAGTTTTTAGAAAGCTTGGCAACCCCTTTCAATGAAAGGGATTCTCGTCAGTCTCTGCTTGGGGCTACTTCAATAGCACACAAACCATAGCGATAGAACTTGGAACTACATTATTGTGCCAAGTTTCAAAGAGCTAGCACAAACCGTGTTTGATTTAGAGTTCCAACTACATGTATCCATATAGGAGAAAACAGAGTGAAACCTAAACATGAAAACGGTTACTGCAAAGGAGTGGTTTAACCTAGAAGAATGAAATTTGGTGAGCCAAGTGGGATTCGTGTACTGATCACTACCTGCAAGTATCATCAAGATTGGGTGAAAAAATGTTTGCTGAGATTTCTGGAAACTCGTAGTTTTTTGGAAGCTTGGCAACCCCTTTCAATGAAAGGGATTCTCGTCAGTCTCTGCTTGGGGCTACTTCATAGCAACACAAACCATAGCTATAGAACTTGGAACTACATTATTGTGCCAAGTTTCAAAGAGCTAGCACAAACCGTGTTAGATTTAGAGTTCAACTACATGTATCCATATAGGAGAAAACAGAGTGAAATCTAACATGAAAACGGTTACTGCAAAGGAACGGTTTAACCTAGAAGAACGAAATTTAGTGAGCCAAGTGGGATTGGTGTACTGATCACAACCTGCACGTATCATCAAGATTGGGTGAAAAAATATTTGCTGAGATTTCAGGAAACTCGTAGTTTTTTGGAAGTTTTCAACAAATTTCAATGAAAGGGATTCTCGTCAGTATCTGCTTGGGGCTACTTCAATAGCACACAAACATAGCGATAGAACTAGGAACTACATTATTGTGCCAAGTTTCAAGAGCTAAGCACAAACCGTGTTTGATTTAGAGTTCCAACTACATGTATCCACATAGGAGAAAACAGAGTGAAACCTAAACATGAAAACGGTTACTGCAAAGAACGGTTTAACCTAGAAGAACGAAATTTGTGAGCCAAGTGGGATTGGTGTACTGATCATTAAATGGAAGTATCATCAAGATTGGGTGAAAAAATGTTTGCTGAGATTTCAGGAAACTCGTTGTTTTTTGGTAGCTTGGCAACCCCTTCAATAAAAGGGATTCTCGTCAGTCTCTGCTTGGGGCTACTTCAATAGCACACAAACCATAGCGATAGAACTTGGAACTACATTATTGTGCCAAGTTTCAAAGAGCTAGCACAAACCGTGTTTGATTTAGAGTTCCAACTACATGTATCCATATAGGAGAAAACAGAGTGAAACCTAAACATGAAAACGGTTACTGAAAAGGAACGGTTTAACCTAGAAGAACGAAATTTAGTGAGCCAAGTGGGATTGGTGTACTGATCACTACCAGCAAGTATCATCAAGATTGGGTGAAAAAATGTTTGCTGAGATTTCAGGAAACTCGCAGTTTTTTGGAAGCCTCCAACCCCTTTCAATGAAAGTGATTCTCCTCAGTCTCTGCTTGGGGCTACTTCAATAGCACACAAACCATAGCGATAGAACTTGGAACTACGTTTATTGTGCCAAGTTTCAAGGAGGTAGCACAAACCGTGTTTGATTTAGAGTTCCAACTACATGTATCCATACAGGAGACAACAGAGTGAAACCTAAATATGAAAACGGTTCATGAAAGGAACGGTTTAACCTAGAAGAACGAAATTTGGTGAGCCAAGTGGGATTGGTGTACTGATTATTAAATGGAAGTATCATCAAGATTTTGTGAAAAAATGTTTGCTGAGATTTCAGGAAACTCGTAGTTTTTGGGAAGCGTGGCAACCCTTTCAATGAAAGTGATTCTCGTCAGTCTCTGCTTGGGGCTACTTCAATAGCACACAAACCATAGCGATAGAACTTGGAACTACATTATTGTGCCAAGTTTCAAAGAGCTAGCACAAACCGTGTTTGATTTTGAGTTCCAACTACGTGTATCCTTATAGGAAGAAAACAGAGTGAAACCTAAACATGAAAACGGTTACTGCAAAGGAACGGTTTAACCTAGAAGAACGAAATTTGTTGAGCAAAGTGGGATTGGTGTACTGATCACTACCTGCAAGTATCATCAAGATTGGGTGAAAAATATTTGCTGAGATTTCAGGAAACTCGCAGTTTTTTGGAAGCCTCCAACCCTTTCAATGAAAGTGATTCTCGTCAGTCTCTGCTTGGGGCTACTTCAATAGCACACAAACCATAGCGATAGAACTTGGAACTACATTATTGTGCCAAGTTTCAAAGAGCTAGCACAAACGTGTTTGATTTAGAGTTCCAACAACATGTATCCATATAGGAGAAAACAGAGTGAAACCTACACATGAAACGTTTATTGCAAAGGAACGGTTTAACCTAGAAGAACGAAATTTGGTGAGCCAAGTGGGATTCGTGTACTGATCACTACCTGCAAGTATCATCAAGATTGGGTGAAAAAATGTTTGCTGAGATTTCAGGAAACTCGTAGTTTTTTGGAAGCTTGGCAAACCCTTTCAATGAAAGTGATTTCTCGTCAGTTTCTGCTTGGGGCTACTTCAATAGCACACAAACCATACCGATAGAACTTGGAACTACATTATTGTGCCAAGTTTCAAAGAGCTAGCACAAACCGTGTTTGATTTAGAGTTCCAACTACATGTATCCATATAGGAGAAAAACAGAGTGAAACCTAAACATGAAAACGGTTACTGCAAAAGAACGGTTTAACCTAGAAGAACGAAATTTGGTGAGCCAAGTTCGATTCGTGTTCTGATCACTACCTGCAGTATCATCAAGATTGGGTGAAAAAATGTTTGCTGAGATTTCAGGAAACTCGTAGTTTTTGGGAAGCTTGGCAACCGCTTTCAATGAAAGGGATTCTCGTCAGTCCTCTCTTGGGGCTACTTCAATAGCACACAAACCATAGCGATAGAACTTGGAACCTACATTATTGTGCCAAGTTTCAAAGAGCTAGCACAAACCGTGTTTGATTTAGAGTTCCAACTACATGTATCCATATAGGAGAAAACAGTGAAACCTAAACATGAAAACGGTTACTGCAAAGGAACGGTTTAACCTAGAAGAATGAAATTTGTGAGCCAAGTGGGATTGGTGCACTGATCATTAAATGGAAGTATCATCAAGATTGGGTGAAAAAATGTTTGCTGAGATTTCAGAAAACTCGTAGTTTTTTGGAAGCTTGGCAACCCCTTTCAATGAAAGGGATTCTCGTCAGTCTCTGCTTGGGGCTACGTCAATAGCACACAACCATAGTGACAGAACTTGGAACTACATTATTGTGCCAAATTTCAAAGAGCTAGCACAAACCGTGTTTGATTTAGAGTTCCAACTACATGTATCCATATAGGAGAAAACAGAGTGAAACCTAAACATGAAAACGGTTACTGCAAAGGAACGGTTTAACCTAGAAGAACGAAATTTGGTGAGCCAAGTGGGATTGGTGTACTGATCATTAAATGGAAGTATCATCAAGATTGGGTGAAAAAATGTTTGCTGAGATTTCAGGAAACTCGCAGTTTTTTGGAAGCTTGGCAAACCTCTTTCAATGAAAGTGATTGTCCTCAGTCTCTGCTTGGGGCTACTTCAATAGCACACAAACCATAGCGATAGAACTTAGAACTACATTATTGTGCCACGTTTCAAAGTGCTAGCACAAACCGTGTTTGATTTAGAGTTCCAACTACATGTATCCATATAGGAGAAAACAGAGTGAAACCTAAACATGAAAACGGTTACTGCAAAGGAACGGTTTAACCAAGAAGAACGAAATTTGGTGAGCCAAGTGGGATTCGTGTACTGATAACTACCTGCATGTATCATCAAGATTGGGTGAAAAAATGTTTGCTGAGATTTCATGAAACTCGCAGTTTTTGGAAGCCACCAACCCCTTTCAATGAAAGGGATCTCCGTCAGTCTCTGCTTGGGGCTACTTCAATAGCACACAAACCATAGCTATAGAACTTGGAACTACATTATTGTGCCAAGTTTCAAAGAGCTAGCACAAACCGTGTTTGATTTAGAGTCCCAACTACATGTATCCACATAGGAGAAAACAGAGTGAAACCTAAACATGAAAACGGTTACTGCAAAGGAACGGTTTAAACCTAGAAGAACGAAATTTGGTGAGCCAAGTGGGATTGGTGTACTGATCATTAAATGGAAGTATCATCAAGATTGGGTGAAAAAATGTTTGCTGAGATTTCAGGAAACTCGTAGTTTTTAGAAAGCTTGGCAACCCCTTTCAATGAAAGGGATTCTCGTCAGTCTCTGCTTGGGGCTACTTCAATAGCACACAAACCATAGCGATAGAACTTGGAACTACATTATTGTGCCAAGTTTCAAAGAGCTAGCACAAACCGTGTTTGATTTAGAGTTCCAAACTACATGTATCCACATAGGAGAAAACAGAGTGAAACATAAACATGAAAAACGGTTACTGCAAAGGAACGGTTTAACCAAGAAGAACGAAATTTAGTGAGCCAAGTGGGATTCGTGTACTGATCACTACCTACAAGTATCATCAAGATTGGGTGAAAAATGTTTGCTGAGATTTCAGGAAACTCGTAGTATTTTGGAAGTTTGGCAACCCCTTTCAATGAAAGGGATTCTCGTCAGTCTCTGCTTGGGGCTACTTCAATAGCACACACATAGTGATAGAACTTGGAACTACATTATTGTGCCAAGTTTCAAAGAGCTAGCACAAACCGTGTTTGATTTAGTGTTCCAACTACATGTATCCTTATAGGAGAAAACAGAGTGAAACCTAAACATGAAAACGGTTACTGCAAAGGAATGGTTTAACCTAGAAGAACGAAATTTGGTGAGCCAAGTGGGATTCGTGTACTGATCACTACCTGCAAGTATCATCAAGATTTTGTGAAAAATGTTTGCTGAGATTTCAGGAAACTCGTAGTTGTTAGGAAGCTTGGCAACCCCTTTCAATGAAAGTGATTCTCGTCAGTCTCTGCTTGGGGCTACTTCAATAGCACACAAACCATAGCGATAGAACTTGGAACCTACATTATTGTGCCAAGTTTCAAAGAGCTAGCACAAACCGTGTTTGATTTAGAGTTCCAACTACATGTATCCATATAGGAGAAAACAGAGTGAAACCTAAACATGAAAACGGTTACTGCAAAGGAACGGTTTAACCTAGAAGAACGAAATTTGGTGAGCCAAGTGGGATTGGTGTACTGATCATTAAATGGAAGTATCATCAAGATTGGGTGAAAAATGTTTGCTGAGATTTCAGGAATTCGCAGTTTTTTGGAAGCTTGGCAACCTCTTTCAATGAAAGTGATTCTCGTCAGTCTCTGCTTGGGTCTACTTCAATAGCACACAAACCATAGCGATAGAACTTGGAACTACATTATTGTGCCAAGTTTCAAGAGCTAGCACAAACCGTGTTTGATTTAGAGTTCCAACTAATGTATCCATATAGGAGAAAACAGAGTGAAACCTAAACATGAAAACGGTTACTGAAAAGGAACGGGTTAACCTAGAAGAACGAAATTTGGTGAGCCAAGTGGGATTCGTGTACTGATCACTACCTGCAAGTATCATCAAGATTGGGTGAAAAAATGTTTGCTGAGATTTCTGGAAACTCGTAGTTTTTTGGAAGCTTGGCAACCCCTTTCAATGAAAGGGATTCTCGTCAGTCTCTGCTTGGGGCTACTTCAATAGCACACAAACCATAGCTATAGAACTTGGAACTACATTATTGTGCCAAGTTTCAAAGAGCTAGCACAAACCGTGTTAGATTTAGAGTTCCAACTACATGTATCCATATAGGAGAAAACAGAGTGAAATCTAAACATGAAAACGGTTACTGCAAAGGAACGGTTTAACCTAGAAGAACGAAATTTAGTGAGCCAAGTGGGATTGGTGTACTGATCACAACCTGCACGTATCATCAAGATTGGGTGAAAAAATATTTGCTGAGATTTCAGGAAACTCGTAGTTTTTTGGAAGTTTGCAACAAATTTCAATGAAAGTGATTCTCGTCAGTATCTGCTTGGGCTACTTCAATAGCACACAAACCATAGCGATAGAACTAGGAACTACATTATTGTGCCAAGTTTCAAAGAGCTAGCACAAACCGTGTTTGATTTAGAGTTCCAACTACATGTATCCACATAGGAGAAAACAGAGTGAAACCTAAACATGAAAACGGTTACTGCAAAGAACCGGTTTAACTTGAAGAACGAAATTTGGTGAGCCAAGTGGGATTGGTGTACTGATCATTAAATGGAAGTATCATCAAGATTGGGTGAAAAAATGTTTGCTGAGATTTCAGGAAACTCGTTGTTTTTTGGAAGCTTGGCAACCCCTTTCAATTAAAGGGATTCTCTTCAGTCTCTGCTTGGGGCTACTTCAATAGCACACAAACCATAGCGATAGAACTTGGAACTACATTATTGTGCCAAGTTTCAAAGAGCTAGCACAAACGTGTTTGATTTAGAGTTCCAACTACGTGTATCCTTATAAGAGAAAACAGAGTGAAACCTAAACATGAAAACGGTTACTGCAAAGGAACGGTTTAAACTAGAAGAACGAAATTTAGTGAGCCAAGTGGGATTGGTGTACTGATCACTACCAGCAAGTATCATCAAGATTCGGTGAAAAATGTTTGCTGAGATTTCAGGAAACTCGTAGTTTTTGGAAGCTTGGCAACCCCTTTCAATGAAAGTGATCTCGTCAGTCTCTGCTTGGGGCTACTTCAATAGCACACAAACCATACTGATAGAACTTGGAACTACATTATTGTGCCAAGTTTCAAAGAGCTAGCACAAACCGTGTTTGATTTAGAGTTCCAACTACGTGTATCCTTATAGGAGAAAAAGGAGTGAAACCTAAACATGAAAACGGTTACTGCAAAGGAACAGGTTTAACCTAGAAGAACGAAAATTGTTGAGCAAAGTGGGATTGGTGTACTGATCACTACCTGCAAGTATCATCAAGATTGGGTGAAAAAATATTTGCTGAGATTTCAGGAAACTCGCAAGTTTTTTGGAAGCCTCCAACCCCTTTCAACGAAGTGATTCTCGTCAGTCTCTGCTTCGGGCTACTTCAATAGCACACAAACCATAGCGATAGAACTTGGAACTACATTATTGTGCCAAGTTTCAAAGAGCTAGCAAACCATGTTTGATTTAGAGTTCCAACTACATGTATCCATATAGGAGAAAACAGTGAAACCTAAACATGAAAACGGTTACTGCAAAGGAACGGTTTAACCTAGAAGAATGAAATTTGGTGAGCCAAGTGGGATTGGTGTACTGATCATTAAATGGAAGTATCATCAAGATTGGGTGAAAAAATGTTTGCTGAGATTTCAGAAAACTCGTAGTTTTTTGAAGCTTGGCAACCCCTTTCAATGAAAGGGATTCTCATCAGTCTCTGCTTGGGCTACGTCAATAGCACACAAACCATAGCGACAGAACTTGGAACTACATTATTGTGCCAAATTTCAAAGAACTAGCACAAACCGTGTTTTGATTTTAGAGTTCCAACTACATTATCCTATAGGAAAACAGAGTGAAACCTAAACATGAAAACGGTTATTGCAAAGGAACGGTTTAACCTAGAAGAACGAAATTTGGTGAGCCAAGTGGGATTGGTGTACTGATCATTAAATGGAAGTATCATCAAGATTGGGTGAAAAATGTTTGCTGAGATTTCAGGAAACTCGAATTTTTTTGTAAGCTTGGCAACCTCTTTCAATGAAAGTGATTGTCGTCAGTCTCTGCTTAGGGCTACTTCAATAGAACACAAACCATAGCGATAGAACTTGGAACTACATTATTGTGCCACCTTTCAAAGAGCTAGCACAAACCGTGTTTGATTTAGATGTCCAACTACATGTATCCTTATAGGAGAAAACAGAGTGAAACCTAAACATGAAAACGGTTACTGCAAAGGAACGGTTTAACCTAGAAGAACGAAATTTGGTGAGCCAAGTGGGATTGGTGTACTGATCATTAAATGGAAGTATCATCAAGATTGGGTGAAAAAATGTTTGCTGAGATTTCAGGAAACTCGTTGTTTTTTGGAAGCTTGGCAACCCCTTTCAATAAAAGGGATTCTCGTCAGTCTCTGCTTGGAGCTACTTCAATAGCACACAAACCATAGCGATAGAACTTGGAACTACATTATTGTGCCAAATTTCAAAGAGCTAGCACAATCCGTGTTTGATTTAGAGTTCCAACTACGTGTATCCTTATAAGAGAAAACAGAGTGAAACCTAAACATGAAAACGGTTACTGCAAAGGAACGTTTTAACCTAGAAGACGAAATTTAGTGAGCCAAGTGGGATTGGTGTACTGATCACTACCAGCAAGTATCATCAAGATTGGGTGAAAAAATGTTTGCTGAGATTTCAGGAAACTCGTAGTTTTTGGAAGCTTGGCAACCCCTTTCAATGAAAGGGATTCTCGTCAGTCTCTGCTTGGGGCTACTTCAATAGCACACAAACCATAGCGATAGAACTTGGAACTACATTATTGTGCCACGTTTCAAAGAGCTAGCACAAACCGTGTTTGATTTAGATGTCCAACTACATGTATCCTTATAGGAGAAAACAGAGTGAAATCTAAACATGAAAACGGTTACTGCAAAGGAACGGTTTAACCTAGAAGAACGAAATTTGGTGAGCCAAGTGGGATTGGTGTACTGATCATTAAATGGAAGTATCATCAAGATTGGGTGAAAAAATGTTTGCTGAGATTTCAGGAAACTCGTAGTATTTGGAAGCTTGGCAACCCCTTTCAATGAAAGTGATTCTCGTCAGTCTCTGCTTGGGGCTACTTCAATAGCACACAAACCATAGTGATAGAACTTGGAACTACATTATTGTGCCAATTTCAAAGAGCTAGCACAAACCGTGTTTGATTTAGAGTTCCAACTACATGTATCCATATAGGAGAAAACAGAGTGAAACCTAAACATGAAAACCGGTTACTGCAAAGGAACGTTTTAACCTAGAAGAACGAAATTTAGTGAGCCAAGTGGGATTGGTGTACTGATCACTACCAGCAAGTATCATCAAGATTGGGTGAAAAAATGTTTGCTGAGATTTCAGGAAACTCGCAGTTTTTGGAAGCCACCAACCCCTTTCAATGAAAGGGATTCTCGTCAGTCTCTGCTTGGGGCTACTTCAATAGCACACAAACCATAGCTATAGAACTTGGAACTACATTATTGTGCCAAGTTTCAAAGAGCTAGCACAAACCGTGTTAGATTTAGAGTTCGAACTACATGTATCCATATAGGAGAAAACAGAGTGAAACCTAAACATGAAAACGGTTACTGCAAAGGAACGGTTTAACCTAGAAGAACGAAATTTGGTGAGCCAAGTGGGATTGGTGTACTGATCATTAAATGGAATTATCATTAAGATTGGGTGAAAAAATGTTTGCTAAGTTTTCAGGAAACTCGCAGTTTTTTGGAAGATTGGTACCTGTTTCAATGAAAGTGATTCTCGTCAGTCTCTACTTGGGGCTACTTCAATAGCACACAAACCATAGCGATAGAACTTGGAACTACATAATTGTGTAAAGTTTCAAAGAGCTAGCACAAACCGTGTTTGATTTAGAGTTCCTACTACATGTATCCATATAGGAGAAAACAGAGTGAAACCTAAACATTAAAACGGTTCCTGCAAAGGAACGGTTTAACCTAGAAGAACGAAATTTGGTGAGCCAAGTGGGATTCGTGTACTGATCACTACCTGCAAGTATCATCAAGATTGGGTGAAAAAATGTTTGCTGAGATTTCAGGAAACTCGTAGTTTTTAGGAAGCTTGGCAACCCCTTTCAATGAAAGGGATTCTCGTCAGTCTCTGCTTGGGGCTACTTCAATAGCACACAAACCATAGCGATAGAACTTGGAACTACATTATTGTGCCAAGTTTCAAAGAGCTAGCACAAACCGTGTTTGATTTAGAGTTCCAACTACGTGTATCCTTATAAGAGAAAACAGAGTGAAACCTAAACATGAAAACGGTTACTGCAAAGGAACGGTTTAACCTAGAAGAACGAAATTTAGTGAGCCAAGTGGGATTGGTGTACTGATCACTACCAGCAAGTATCATCAAGATTCGGTGAAAAAATGTTTGCTGAGATTTCAGGAAACTCGTAGATTTTGGAAGCTTGGCAACCCCTTTCAATGAAAGTCATTCTCGTCAGTCTCTGCTTGGGGCTACTTCAATAGCACACAAACCATAGCGATAGAACTTGGAACTACATTATTGTGCCAAGTTTCAAAGAGCTAGCACAAACCGTGTTTGATTTAGAGTTCCAACTACATGTATCCATATAGGAGAAAACAGAGTGAAACCTAAACATGAAAACGGTTACTGCAAAGGAACGGTTTAACCTAGAAGAACGAAATTTGGTGAGCCAAGTGGGATTCGTGTACTGATCACTACCTGCAAGTATCATCAAGATTGGGTGAAAAAATGTTTGCTGAGATTTCAGGAAACTCGTAGTTTTTTGGAAGCTTGGCAACCCCTTTCAATGAAAGGGATTCTCGTCAGTCTCTGCTTGGGGCTACTTCAATAGCACACAAACCATAGCGATAGAACTTGGAACTACATTATTGTGCCAAGTTTCAAAGAGCTAGCAAAAACCGTGTTTGATTTAGAGTTCCAACTACATGTATCCATATAGGAGAAAACAGTGAAACCTAAACATGAAAACGGTTACTGCA
Organism: Urocitellus parryii; assembly: GCF_045843805.1. Classification (NCBI taxonomy): domain Eukaryota; kingdom Metazoa; phylum Chordata; class Mammalia; order Rodentia; family Sciuridae; genus Urocitellus; species Urocitellus parryii. The sequence continues at coordinate 20,209 of NW_027553493.1, forward strand.
AAAGAACGGTTTAACCTAGAAGAATGAAATTTGGTGAGCCAAGTGGGATTGGTGTACTGATCATTAAATGGAAGTATCATCAAGATTGGGTGAAAAAATGTTTGCTGAGATTTCAGAAAACTCGTAGTTTTTTGGAATCTTGGCAACCCCTTTCAATGAAAGGGATTCTCGTCAGTCTCTGCTTGGGGCTACGTCAATAGCACACAAACCATAGCGACAGAACTTGGAACTACATTATTGTGCCAAATTTCAAAGAGATAGCACAAACCGTGTTTGATTTAGAGTTCCAACTACATGTATCCATATAGGAGAAAACAGAGTGAAACCTAAACATGAAAACGGTTACTGCAAAGGAACGGTTTAACCTAGAAGAACGAAATTTGGTGAGCCAAGTGGGATTGGTGTACTGATCATTAAATGGAAGTATCATCAAGATTGGGTGAAAAAATGTTTGCTGAGATTTCAGGAAACTCGCAGTTTTTTGGAAGCTTGGCAACCTCTTTCAATGAAAGTGATTGTCGTCAGTCTCTGCTTGGGGCTACTTCAATAGCACACAAACCATAGCGATAGAACTTGGAACTACATTATTGTGCCACGTTTCAAAGAGCTAGCACAAACCGTGTTTGATTTAGAGTTCCAACTATATGTATCCATATAGGAGAAAACAGAGTGAAACCTAAACATGAAAACGGTTACTGCAAAGAACGGTTTAACCAAGAAGAACGAAATTTGGTGAGCCAAGTGGGATTCGTGTACTGATCACTACCTGCATGTATCATCAAGATTGGGTGAAAAAATGTTTGCTGAGATTTCAGGAAACTCGAAGTTTGTTGGAAGCTTGGCAACCCCTTTCAATGAAAGGGATTCTCGTCAGTCTCTGCTTGGGGCTACTTCAATAGCACACAAACCATAGCGATAGAACTTGGAACTACATTATTGTGCCACGTTTCAAAGAGCTAGCACAAACCGTGTTTGATTTAGATGTCCAACTACATGTATCCTTATAGGAGAAAACAGAGTGAAACAAAAACATGAAAACGGTTACTGCAGAGGAACGGTTTAACCTAGAAGAACGAAATTTGGTGAGCCAAGTGGGATTGGTGTACTGATCATTAAATGGAAGTATCATCAAGATTGGGTGAAAAAATGTTTGCTGAGATTTCAGGAAACTCGTAGTTTTTTGGAAGCTTGGCAACCCCTTTCAATGAAAGGGATTCTCGTCAGTCTCTGCTTGGGGCTACTTCAATAGCACACAAACCATAGTGATAGAACTTGGAACTACATTATTGTGCCAAATTTCAAAGAGCTAGCACAAACCGTGTTTGATTTAGAGTTCCAACTACATGTATCCATATAGGAGAAAACAGAGTGAAACCTAAACATGAAAACGGTTACTGCAAAGGAACGTTTTAACCTAGAAGAACGAAATTTACTGAGCCAAGTGGGATTGGTGTACTGATCACTACCAGCAAGTATCATCAAATTGGGTGAAAAAATGTTTGCTGAGATTTCAGGAAACTCGCAGTTTTTTGGAAGCCACCAACCCCTTTCAATGAAAGGGATTCTCGTCAGTCTCTGCTTGGGGCTACTTCAATAGCACACAAACCATAGCGATAGAACTTGGACTTCATTATTGTCCCAAGTTTCAAAGAGCTAGCACAAACCGTGTTTGATTTAGAGTTCCAACTACATGTATCCATATAGGAGAAAACAGAGTGAAACCTAAACATGAAAACGGTTACTGCAAAGGAACGGTTTAACCTAAAGAACGAAATTTAGTGAGCCAAGTGGGAATGGTGTACTGATCACTATTTGCAAGTATCATCAAGATTGGGTGAAAAAATGTTTGCTGTGATTTCAGGAAACTCGTAGTTTTTTGGAAGCTTGGCAGCCCCTTTCAATGAAAGGGATTCTCGTCAGTCTCTGCTTGGGGCTACTTCAATAGCACACAAACCATAGCGATAGAACTTGGAACTACGTTATTGTGCCAAGTTTCAAAGAGCTAGCACAAACCGTGTTTGATTTAGAGTTCCAACTACATGTATCCATATAGGAGAAAACAGTGAAACCTAAACATGAAATCGGTTACTGCAAAGGAACGGTTTAACCTAGAAGAACGAAATTTGGTGAGCCAAGTGGGATTGGTGTACTGATCATTAAATGGAAGTATCATCAAGATTGGGTGAAAAAATGTTTGCTGAGATTTCAGGAAACTCGTAGTTTTTTGGAAGCTTGGCAACCCGTTTCAATGAAAGTGATTCTCGTAAGTCTCTGCTTGGGGCTACTTCAATAGCACACAAACCATAGCGATAGAACTTGAAACTACATTACTGTGCCAAGTTTCAAAGAGCTAGCACAAACCGTGTTTGATTTAGAGTTCCAACTCCATGTATCCATATAGGAGAAAACAGAGTGAAACCTAAACATGAAAACGGTTACTGCAAAGGAACGGTTTAACCTAAAGAACGAAATTTAGTGAGCCAAGTGGGAATGGTGTACTGATAACTACCTGCAAGTATCATCAAGATTGGGTGAAAAAATGTTTGCTGAGATTTCAGGAAACTCGTAGTTTTTTGGAAGCTTGGCAACCCGTTTCAATGAAAGTGATTCTCGTAAGTCTCTGCTTGGGGCTACTTCAATAGCACAAAAACCATAGCGATAGAACTTGGAACTACATTATTGTGCCAAGTTTTAAAGAGCTAGCACAAACCGTGTTTGATTTAGAGTTCCAACTACATGTATCCATATAGGAGAAAACAGAGTGAAACCTAAACATGAAAACGGTTACTGCAAAGGAACGGTTTAACCTAGAAGAATGAAATTTAGTGAGCCAAGTGGGATTCTTGTACTGATCACTACCTGCAAGTATCATCAAGATTGGGTGAAAAAATGTTTGCTGAGATTTCAAGAAACTCGTTGTTTTTTGGAAGCTTGGCCACCCATTTGAATGAAAGTGATTCTCGTCAGTCTCTGCTTGGGGCTACTTCAATAGCACACAAAACATAGCGATAGAACTTGAAACTACATTACTATGCCAAGTTTCAAAGAGCTAGCACAAACCGTGTTTGATTTAGAGTTCCAACTACATGTATCCATATAGGAGAAAACAGAGTGAAACCTAAACATGAAAACGGTTACTGCAAAGGAACGGTTTAACCTAAAGAACGAAATTTAGTGAGCCAAGTGGGAATGGTGTACTGATAACTACCTGCAAGTATCATCAAGATTGGGTGAAAAAATGTTTGCTGAGATTTCAGGAAACTCGCAGTTTTTAGGAAGCCTAGCAACCCCTTTCAATGAAAAGGATTCTCGTCAGTCTCTGCTTGGGGCTACTTCAATAGCACACAAACCATAGCGATAGAACTTGGAACTACATTATTGTGCCAATTTTCAAAGAGCTAGCACAAACCGTGTTTGATTTAGAGTTCCAACTACATGTATCCATATAGGAGAAAACAGAGTGAAACCTAAACATGAAAACGGTTACTGCAAAGGAACGGTTTAACCTAGAAGAACGAAATTTGGTGATCCAAGTGGGATTGGTGTACTGATCATTAAATGGAAGTATCATCAAGATTGGGTGAAAAAATGTTTGCTGAGATTTCAGGAAACTCGCAGTTTTTTGGAAGCCACCAACCCCTTTCAATGAAAGGGATTCTCGTCAGTCTCTGCTTGGGGCTACTTCAATAGCACACAAACCATAGCGATAGAACTTGGACCTACATTATTGTCCCAAGTTTCAAAGAGCTAGCACAAACCGTGTTTGATTTAGAGTTCCAAATACATGTATCCATATAGGAGAAAACAGAGTGAAACCTAAACATGAAAACGGTTACTGCAAAGGAACGGTTTAACCTAAAGAACGAAATTTAGTGAGCCAAGTGGGAATGGTGTACTGATCACTATTTGCAAGTATCATCAAGATTGGGTGAAAAAATGTTTGCTGTGATTTCAGGAAACTCGTAGTTTTTTGGAAGCTTGGCAGCCCCTTTCAATGAAAGGGATTCTCGTCAGTCTCTGCTTGGGGCTACTTCAATAGCACACAAACCATAGCAATAGAACTTGGAACTACGTTATTGTGCCAAGTTTCAAAGAGCTAGCACAAACCGTGTTTGATTTAGAGTTCCAACTACATGTATCCATATAGGAGAAAACAGAGTGAAACCTAAACATGAAATCGGTTACTGCAAAGGAACGTTTTAACCTAGAAGAACGAAATTTGGTGAGCCAAGTGGGATTGGTGTACTGATCATTAAATGGAAGTATCATCAAGATTGGGTGAAAAAATGTTTGCTGAGATTTCAGGAAACTCGTAGTTTTTTGGAAGCTTGGCAACCCGTTTCAATGAAAGTGATTCCCGTAAGTCTCTGCTTGGGGCTACTTCAATAGCACACAAACCATAGCGATAGAACTTGGAACTACATTATTGTGCCAAGTTTTAAAGAGCTAGCACAAACCGTGTTTGATTTAGAGTTCCAACTACATGTATCCATATAGGAGAAAACAGAGTGAAACCTAAACATGAAAACGGTTACTGCAAAGGAACGGTTTAACCTAGAAGAATGAAATTTAGTGAGCCAAGTGGGATTCTTGTACTGATCACTACCTGCAAGTATCATCAAGATTGGGTGAAAAAATGTTTGCTGAGATTTCAAGAAACTCGTTGTTTTTTGGAAGCTTGGCCACCCTTTTGAATGAAAGTGATTCTCGTCAGTCTCTGCTTGGGGCTACTTCAATAGCACACAAACCATAGCGATAGAACTTGAAACTACATTACTGTGCCAAGTTTCAAAGAGCTAGCACAAACCGTGTTTGATTTAGAGTTCCAACTACATGTATCCATATAGGAGAAAACAGAGTGAAACCTAAACATGAAAACGGTTACTGCAAAGGAACGGTTTAACCTAGAAGAAGAAAATTTGGTGAGCCAAGTGGGATTGGTGTACTGATCATTAAATGGAAGAATCATCAAGACTGGGTGAAAAAATGTTTGCTGAGATTTCAGGAAACTCGCAGTTTTTAGAAAGCCTAGCAACCCCTTTCAATTAAAAGGATTCTCGTCAGTCTCTGCTTGGGGCTACTTCAATAGCACACAAACCATAGTGATAGAACTTGGAACTACATTATTGTGCCAAGTTTCAAAGAGCTAGCACAAACCATGTTTGATTTAGAGTTCCAACTACATGTATCCATGTAGGAGAAAACAGAGTGAAACCTAAACATCTAAACGGTTACTGCAAAGGAATAGTTTAACCCAGAAGAACGTAATTTGGTGAGCCAACTGAGATTCGTGTAGTGATCACGACCTGCAAGTATCATCAAGATTGGGTGAAAAAATGTTTGCTGAGATTTCAGGAAACTCGTAGTTTTTTGGAAGCTTGGCAACCCCTTTCAATGAAAGGGATTCTCGTCAGTCACTGCTTGGGGTTACTTCAGTAGCACACAAACCATAGAGATAGAACTTGGAACTACATTATTGTGCCAAGTTTCAAAGAGCTAGCACAATCCGTGTTTGATTTAGAGTTCCAACTACATGTATCCATATAGGAGAAAACAGAGTGAAACCTAAACATGAAATCGGTTACTGCAAAGGAATTGTTTAACCTAGAAGAACGAAATTTGGTGAGCCAAGTGGGATTGGTGTACTGATCATTAAATGGAAGTATCAACAAGATTGGGTGAAAAAATGTTTGCTGAGATTTCAGGAAACTCGTAGTTTTTTGGAAGCTTGGCAACCCCTTTCAATGAAAGGGATTCTCGTCAGTCTCTTCTTCGGGCTACTTCAATACCACACAAACCATAGCGATAGAACTTGGAAATACATTATTGTGCCAAGTTTCAAAGAGCTAGCACAAACCGTGTTTGATTTAGAGTTCCAACTACATGTATCCATAGAGGAGAAAACAGAGTGAAACCTAAACATGAAATCGGTTACTGCAAAGGAACGTTTTAACCTAGAAGAACGAAATTTGGTGAGCCAAGTGGGATTGGTGTACTGATCAATAAATGGAAGTATCATCAAGATTGGGTGAAAAAATGTTTGCTGAGATTTCAGGAAACTCGTAGTTTTTTGGAAGCTTGGCAACCCCTTTCAATGAAAGGGATTCTTGTCAGTCTCTTCTTCGGGCTACTTCAATACCACACAAACCATAGCGATAGAACTTGGAAATACATTATTGTGCCAAGTTTCATAGAGCTAGCACAAACCGTGTTTGATTTAGAGTTCCAACTACATGTATCCATATAGGAGAAAACAGAGTGAAACCTAAACATGAAAACGGTTACTGCAAAGGAACGGTTTAACCTAGAAGAACGAAATATGGTGAGCCAAGTGGGATTGGTGTACTGATCATTAAATGGAAGTATCATCAAGACTGGGTGAAAAAATGTTTGCAGAGACTTCAGGAAACTCGCAGTTTTTTGGAAGCCTGGCAACCCCTTTCAATAAAAGTGATTCTTGTCAGTCTCTGCTTGGGGCTACTTCAATAGCACACAAACCATAGCGATAGAGCTTGGAACTACATTATTGTGCCAAGTTTCAAAGAGCTAGCACAAACCGTGTTTGATTTAGAGTTCCAACTACATGTATCTATATAGGAGAAAACAGAGTGAAACCTAAACATGAAAACGGTTACTGCAAAGGAACGGTTTAACCTAGAAGAACGAAATTTGGTGGGACAAGTGGGATTGGTGTACTGATCATTAAATGGAAGAATCATCAAGACTGGGTGAAAAAATGTTTGCTGAGATTTCAGGAAACTTGCAGTTTTTAGGAAGCCTAGAAACCCCTTTCAATGAAAAGGATTCTCGTCAGTCTCTGCTTGGGGCTACTTCAAATGCACACAAACCATAGTGATAGAACTTGGTACTACATTATTGTGCCAAGTTTCAAAGAGCTAGCACAAACCGTGTTTGATTTAGAGTTCCAACTACATGTATCCATGTAGGAGAAAACAGAGTGAAACCTAAACATCAAAACGGTTACTGCAAAGGAACAGTTTAACCCAGAAGAACATAATTTGGTGAGCCAACTGAGATTCGTGTACTGATCACGACCTGCAAGTATCATCAAGATTGGGTGAAAAAATGTTTGCTGAGATTTCAGGAAACTCGTAGTTTTTTGGAAGCTTGGCAACCCCTTTCAATGAAAGGGATTCTCGTCAGTCTCTGCTTGGGGCTACTTCAATAGCACACAAACCATAGCGATAGAACTTGGAACTACATTATTGTGCCAAGTTTCAAAGAGCTAGCACAAACCGTGTTTGATTTAGAGTTCCAACTACATGTATCCATATAGGAGAAAACAGAGTGAAACCTAAACATGAAAACGGTTACTGCAAAGGAACGGTTTAACCTAGAAGAACGAAATTTAGTGAGCCAAGTGGGATTCGTGTACTGATCATTAAATGGAAGTATCATCAAGACTAGGTGAAAAAATGTTTGCCGAGATTTCAGGAAACTCGCATTTTTTTGGAAGCTTGGCAACCCCTTTCAATGAAAGGGATTCTCGTCAGTCTCTACTTGGGGCTACTTCAATAGCACACAAACCATATTGATAGAACTTGGTACTACATTATTGTGCCAAGTTTCAAAGAGCTAGCAAAAACCGTGTTTGATTTAGAGTTCCAACTACATGTATCCATATAGGAGAAAACAGAGTGAAACCTAAACATGAAAACGGTTACTGTAAAGGAACGGTTTAACCTAGAAGAACGAAATTTGGTGTGCCAATTGGGACTGGTGTACTGATCATTAAATGGAAGTATCATCAAGATTGGGTGAAAAAATATTTGCTGAGATTTCAGGAAACTCGTAGTTTTTTGGAAGCTTGGCAAACCCTTTCAATGAAAGTGATTCTCGTCAGTCTCTGCTTCGGGCTACTTCAATAGCACAAAAACCATAGCGATAGAACTTGGAACTACATTATTGGCCAAGTTTCAAAGAGCTAGCACAAACCGTGTTTGATTTAGAGTTCCAACTACATGTATCCACATAGGAGAAAACACAGTGAATCCTAAACATGAAAACGGTTACTGCAAAGGAACGGTTTAACCTAGAAGAACGAAATTTGGTGAGCCAAGTGGGATTGGTGTACTGATCATTAAATGGAAGTATCATCAAGATTGGGTGAAAAAATGTTTGCTCAGATTTCAGGAAACTCGTAGTTTTTTGGAAGCTTGGCAACCCCTTTCAATGAAAGGGATTCTCGTCAGTCTCTGCTTGGGGCTACTTCAATAGCACACAAACCATAGCGATAGAACTTGGAACTACATTATTGTGCCACGTTTCAAAGAGCTAGCACAAACTGTGTTTGATTTAGAGTTCCAACTACATGTATCCATATAGGAGAAAACAGAGTGAAACCTAAACATGAAAACGGTTACTGCAAAGGAACGGTTTAACCTAGAAGAACGAAATTTAGTGAGCCAAGTGGGATTCGTGTACTGATCATTAAATGGAAGTATCATCAAGATTGGGTGAAAAAATGTTTGCTGAGATTTCAAGAAACTCGTAGTTTTTGGGAAGCTTGGCAACCCCTTTCAATGAAGGTGATTCTCGTCAGTCTCTGCTTGGGGCTACTTCAATAGCACACAAACAATATTGATAGAACTTGGTACTACATTATTGTGCCAAGTTTCAAAGAGCTAGCACAAACCGTGTTTGATTTAGAGTTCCAACTACATGTATCCATATAGGAGAAAACAGAGTGAAACCTAAACATGAAAACGGTTACTGCAAAGGAACGGTTTAACCTAGAAGAACGAAATTTGGTGGGACAAGTGGGATTGGTGTACTGATCATTAAATGGAAGAATCATCAAGACTGGGTGAAAAAATGTTTGCTGAGATTTCAGGAAACTTGCAGTTTTTAGGAAGCCTAGAAACCCCTTTCAATGAAAAGGATTCTCGTCAGTCTCTGCTTGGGGCTACTTCAATAGCACACAAACCATAGTGATAGAACTTGGTACTACATTATTGTGCCAAGTTTCAAAAAGCTAGCACAAACCGTGTTTGATTTAGTGTTCCAACTACATGTATCCATGTAGGAGAAAACAGAGTGAAACCTAAACATCAAAACGGTTACTGCAAAGGAACAGTTTAACCCAGAAGAACATAATTTGGTGAGCCAACTGAGATTCGTGTACTGATCACGACCTGCAAGTATCATCAAGATTGGGTGAAAAAATGTTTGCTGAGATTTCAGGAAACTCGTAGTTTTTTGGAAGCTTGGCAACCCCTTTCAATGAAAGGGATTCTCGTCAGTCTCTGCTTGGGGCTACTTCAATAGCACACAAACCATAGCGATAGAACTTGGAACTACATTATTGTGCCAAGTTTCAAAGAGCTAGCACAATCCGTGTTTGATTTAGAGTTCCAACTACATGTATCCATATAGGAGAAAACAGAGTGAAACCTAAACATGAAATCGGTTACTGCAAAGGAATTGTTTAACCTAGAAGAACGAAATTTGGTGAGCCAAGTGGGATTGGTGTACTGATCATTAAATGGAAGTATCAACAAGATTGGGTGAAAAAATGTTTGCTGAGATTTCAGGAAACTCGTAGTTTTTTGGAAGCTTGGCAACCCCTTTCAATGAAAGGGATTCTCGTCAGTCTCTTCTTCGGGCTACTTCAATACCACACAAACCATAGCGATAGAACTTGGAAATACATTATTGTGCCAAGTTTCAAAGAGCTAGCACAAACCGTGTTTGATTTAGAGTTCCAACTACATGTATCCATAGAGGAGAAAACAGAGTGAAACCTAAACATGAAATCGGTTACTGCAAAGGAACGTTTTAACCTAGAAGAACGAAATTTGGTGAGCCAAGTGGGATTGGTGTACTGATCAATAAATGGAAGTATCATCAAGATTGGGTGAAAAAATGTTTGCTGAGATTTCAGGAAACTCGTAGTTTTTTGGAAGCTTGGCAACCCCTTTCAATGAAAGGGATTCTTGTCAGTCTCTTCTTCGGGCTACTTCAATACCACACAAACCATAGCGATAGAACTTGGAAATACATTATTGTGCCAAGTTTCATAGAGCTAGCACAAACCGTGTTTGATTTAGAGTTCCAACTACATGTATCCATATAGGAGAAAACAGAGTGAAACCTAAACATGAAAACGGTTACTGCAAAGGAACGGTTTAACCTAGAAGAACGAAATATGGTGAGCCAAGTGGGATTGGTGTACTGATCATTAAATGGAAGTATCATCAAGACTGGGTGAAAAAATGTTTGCAGAGACTTCAGGAAACTCGCAGTTTTTTGGAAGCCTGGCAACCCCTTTCAATAAAAGTGATTCTTGTCAGTCTCTGCTTGGGGCTACTTCAATAGCACACAAACCATAGCGATAGAGCTTGGAACTACATTATTGTGCCAAGTTTCAAAGAGCTAGCACAAACCGTGTTTGATTTAGAGTTCCAACTACATGTATCTATATAGGAGAAAACAGAGTGAAACCTAAACATGAAAACGGTTACTGCAAAGGAACGGTTTAACCTAGAAGAACGAAATTTGGTGGGACAAGTGGGATTGGTGTACTGATCATTAAATGGAAGAATCATCAAGACTGGGTGAAAAAATGTTTGCTGAGATTTCAGGAAACTTGCAGTTTTTAGGAAGCCTAGAAACCCCTTTCAATGAAAAGGATTCTCGTCAGTCTCTGCTTGGGGCTACTTCAAATGCACACAAACCATAGTGATAGAACTTGGTACTACATTATTGTGCCAAGTTTCAAAGAGCTAGCACAAACCGTGTTTGATTTAGAGTTCCAACTACATGTATCCATGTAGGAGAAAACAGAGTGAAACCTAAACATCAAAACGGTTACTGCAAAGGAACAGTTTAACCCAGAAGAACATAATTTGGTGAGCCAACTGAGATTCGTGTACTGATCACGACCTGCAAGTATCATCAAGATTGGGTGAAAAAATGTTTGCTGAGATTTCAGGAAACTCGTAGTTTTTTGGAAGCTTGGCAACCCCTTTCAATGAAAGGGATTCTCGTCAGTCTCTGCTTGGGGCTACTTCAATAGCACACAAACCATAGCGATAGAACTTGGAACTACATTATTGTGCCAAGTTTCAAAGAGCTAGCACAAACCGTGTTTGATTTAGAGTTCCAACTACATGTATCCATATAGGAGAAAACAGAGTGAAACCTAAACATGAAAACGGTTACTGCAAAGGAACGGTTTAACCTAGAAGAACGAAATTTAGTGAGCCAAGTGGGATTCGTGTACTGATCATTAAATGGAAGTATCATCAAGACTAGGTGAAAAAATGTTTGCCGAGATTTCAGGAAACTCGCATTTTTTTGGAAGCTTGGCAACCCCTTTCAATGAAAGGGATTCTCGTCAGTCTCTACTTGGGGCTACTTCAATAGCACACAAACCATATTGATAGAACTTGGTACTACATTATTGTGCCAAGTTTCAAAGAGCTAGCAAAAACCGTGTTTGATTTAGAGTTCCAACTACATGTATCCATATAGGAGAAAACAGAGTGAAACCTAAACATGAAAACGGTTACTGTAAAGGAACGGTTTAACCTAGAAGAACGAAATTTGGTGTGCCAATTGGGACTGGTGTACTGATCATTAAATGGAAGTATCATCAAGATTGGGTGAAAAAATATTTGCTGAGATTTCAGGAAACTCGTAGTTTTTTGGAAGCTTGGCAAACCCTTTCAATGAAAGTGATTCTCGTCAGTCTCTGCTTGGGGCTACTTCAATAGCACAAAAACCAGAGCGATAGAACTTGGAACTACAATATTGGCCAAGTTTCAAAGAGCTAGCACAAACCGTGTTTGATTTAGAGTTCCAACTACATGTATCCATATAGGAGAAAACAGAGTGAAACCTAAACATGAAAACGGTTACTGCAAAGGAACGGTTTAACCTAGAAGAACGAAATTTAGTGAGCCAAGTGGGATTCGTGTACTGATCATTAAATGGAAGTATCATCAAGACTGGGTGAAAAAATGTTTGCTGAGATTTCAAGAAACTCGTAGTTTTTGGGAAGCTTGGCAACCCCTTTCAATGAAGGTGATTCTCGTCAGTCTCTGCTTGGGGCTACTTCAATAGCACACAAACAATATTGATAGAACTTGGTACTACATTATTGTGCCAAGTTTCAAAGAGCTAGCACAAACCGTGTTTGATTTAGAGTTCCAACTACATGTATCCATATAGGAGAAAACAGAGTGAAACCTAAACATGAAAACGGTTACTGCAAAGGAACGGTTTAACCTAGAAGAACGAAATTTGGTGGGACAAGTGGGATTGGTGTACTGATCATTAAATGGAAGAATCATCAAGACTGGGTGAAAAAATGTTTGCTGAGATTTCAGGAAACTTGCAGTTTTTAGGAAGCCTAGAAACCCCTTTCAATGAAAAGGATTCTCGTCAGTCTCTGCTTGGGGCTACTTCAATAGCACACAAACCATAGTGATAGAACTTGGTACTACATTATTGTGCCAAGTTTCAAAAAGCTAGCACAAACCGTGTTTGATTTAGTGTTCCAACTACATGTATCCATGTAGGAGAAAACAGAGTGAAACCTAAACATCAAAACGGTTACTGCAAAGGAACAGTTTAACCCAGAAGAACATAATTTGGTGAGCCAACTGAGATTCGTGTACTGATCACGACCTGCAAGTATCATCAAGATTGGGTGAAAAAATGTTTGCTGAGATTTCAGGAAACTCGTAGTTTTTTGGAAGCTTGGCAACCCCTTTCAATGAAAGGGATTCTCGTCAGTCTCTGCTTGGGGCTACTTCAATAGCACACAAACCATAGCGATAGAACTTGGAACTACATTATTGTGCCAAGTTTCAAAGAGCTAGCACAAACCGTGTTTGATTTAGAGTTCCAACTACATGTATCCATATAGGAGAAAACAGAGTGAAACCTAAACATGAAAACGGTTACTGCAAAGGAACGGTTTAACCTAGAAGAACGAAATTTAGTGAGCCAAGTGGGATTCGTGTACTGATCATTAAATGGAAGTATCATCAAGACTAGGTGAAAAAATGTTTGCCGAGATTTCAGGAAACTCGCATTTTTTTGGAAGCTTGGCAACCCCTTTCAATGAAAGGGATTCTCGTCAGTCTCTACTTGGGGCTACTTCAATAGCACACAAACCATATTGATAGAACTTGGTACTACATTATTGTGCCAAGTTTCAAAGAGCTAGCAAAAACCGTGTTTGATTTAGAGTTCCAACTACATGTATCCATATAGGAGAAAACAGAGTGAAACCTAAACATGAAAACGGTTACTGTAAAGGAACGGTTTAACCTAGAAGAACGAAATTTGGTGAGCCAATTGGGACTGGTGTACTGATCATTAAATGGAAGTATCATCAAGATTGGGTGAAAAAATATTTGCTGAGATTTCAGGAAACTCGTAGTTTTTTGGAAGCTTGGCAACCCCTTTCAATGAAAGTGATTCTCGTCAGTCTCTGCTTGGGGCTACTTCAATAGCACAAAAACCATAGCGATAGAACTTGGAACTACATTATTGGCCAAGTTTCAAAGAGCTAGCACAAACCGTGTTTGATTTAGAGTTCCAACTACATGTATCCACATAGGAGAAAACAGAGTGAATCCTAAACATGAAAACGGTTACTGCAAAGGAACGGTTTAACCTAGAAGAACGAAATTTGGTGAGCCAAGTGGGATTGGTGTACTGATCATTAAATGGAAGTATCATCAAGATTGGGTGAAAAAATGTTTGCTGAGATTTCAGGAAACTCGTAGTTTTTTGGAAGCTTGGCAACCCCTTTCAATGAAAGGGATTCTCGTCAGTCTCTGCTTGGGGCTACTTCAATAGCACACAAACCATAGCGATAGAACTTGGAACTACATTATTGTGCCACGTTTCAAAGAGCTAGCACAAACCGTGTTTGATTTAGAGTTCCAACTACATGTATCCACATAGGAGAAAACACAGTGAATCCTAAACATGAAAACGGTTACTGCAAAGGAACGGTTTAACCTAGAAGAACGAAATTTGGTGAGCCAAGTGGGATTGGTGTACTGATCATTAAATGGAAGTATCATCAAGATTGGGTGAAAAAATGTTTGCTCAGATTTCAGGAAACTCGTAGTTTTTTGGAAGCTTGGCAACCCCTTTCAATGAAAGGGATTCTCGTCAGTCTCTTCTTGGGGCTACTTCAATAGCACACAAACCATAGCGATAGAACTTGGAACTACATTATTGTGCCAAGTTTCAAAGAGCTAGCACAAACCGTGTTTGATTTAGAGTTCCAACTACATGTATCCATATAGGAGAAAACAGAGTGAAACCTAAACATGAAAACGGTTACTGCAAAGGAACGGTTTAACCTAGAAGAACGAAATTTAGTGAGCCAAGTGGGATTCGTGTACTGATCATTAAATGGAAGTATCATCAAGACTAGGTGAAAAAATGTTTGCCGAGATTTCAGGAAACTCGCATTTTTTTGGAAGCTTGGCAACCCCTTTCAATGAAAGGGATTCTCGTCAGTCTCTACTTGGGGCTACTTCAATAGCACACAAACCATATTGATAGAACTTGGTACTACATTATTGTGCCAAGTTTCAAAGAGCTAGCAAAAACCGTGTTTGATTTAGAGTTCCAACTACATGTATCCATATAGGAGAAAACAGAGTGAAACCTAAACATGAAAACGGTTACTGTAAAGGAACGGTTTAACCTAGAAGAACGAAATTTGGTGAGCCAATTGGGACTGGTGTACTGATCATTAAATGGAAGTATCATCAAGATTGGGTGAAAAAATATTTGCTGAGATTTCAGGAAACTCGTAGTTTTTTGGAAGCTTGGCAACCCCTTTCAATGAAAGTGATTCTCGTCAGTCTCTGCTTGGGGCTACTTCAATAGCACAAAAACCATAGCGATAGAACTTGGAACTACATTATTGGCCAAGTTTCAAAGAGCTAGCACAAACCGTGTTTGATTTAGAGTTCCAACTACATGTATCCACATAGGAGAAAACAGAGTGAATCCTAAACATGAAAACGGTTACTGCAAAGGAACGGTTTAACCTAGAAGAACGAAATTTGGTGAGCCAAGTGGGATTGGTGTACTGATCATTAAATGGAAGTATCATCAAGATTGGGTGAAAAAATGTTTGCTGAGATTTCAGGAAACTCGTAGTTTTTTGGAAGCTTGGCAACCCCTTTCAATGAAAGGGATTCTCGTCAGTCTCTGCTTGGGGCTACTTCAATAGCACACAAACAATAGCGATAGAACTTGGAACTACATTATTGTGCCACGTTTCAAAGAGCTAGCACAAACCGTGTTTGATTTAGAGTTCCAACTACATGTATCCATATAGGAGAAAACAGAGTGAAACCTAAACATGAAAACGGTTACTGCAAAGGAACGGTTTAACCTAGAAGAACGAAATTTAGTGAGCCAAGTGGGATTCGTGTACTGATCATTAAATGGAAGTATCATCAAGACTGGGTGAAAAAATGTTTGCTGAGATTTCAGGAAACTCGTAGTTTTTGGGAAGCTTGGCAACCCCTTTCAATGAAAGTGATTCTCGTCAGTCTCTGCTTGGGGCTACTTCAATAGCACACAAACAATATTGATAGAACTTGGTACTACATTATTGTGCCAAGTTTCAAAGAGCTAGCACAAACCGTGTTTGATTTAGAGTTCCAACTACATGTATCCATATAGGAGAAAACAGAGTGAAACCTAAACATGAAAACGGTTCCTGCAAAGGAACGATTTAACCTAGAAGAACGAAATTTGGTGAGCCAATTGGGATTGGTGTACTGATCATTAAATGGAAGTATCATCAAGATTGGGTGAAAAAATGTTTGCTGAGATTTCAGGAAACTCGTAGTTTTTTGGAAGCTTGGCAATCCCTTTCAATGAAAGGGATTCTCTTCAGTCTCTACTTGGGGCTACTTCAATAGCACACAAACCATAGCGATAGAACTTGGAACTACATTATTGTGCCAAGTTTCAAAGAGCTAGCACAAACCGTGTTTGATTTAGAGTTCCAACTACATGTATCTATATAGGAGAAAACAGAGTGAAACCTAAATATGAAAATGGTTACTGCAAAGGAACGGTTTAACCTAGAAGAACGAAATTTGGTGAGCCAAGTGGGATTGATGTACTGATCATTAAGTGGAAGTATCATCAAGACTGGGTGAAAAAATGTTTGCTGAGATTTCAGGAAACTCATAGTTTTTGGGAAGCTTGGCAACCCCTTTCAATGAAAGGGATTCTCGTCAGTCTCTGCTTGGGGCTACTTCAATAGCACACAAACCATAGCGATAGAACTTGGAACTACATTATTGTGCCAAGTTTCAAAGAGCTAGCACAAACCGTGTTTGATTTAGAGTTCCAACTACATGTATCCATATAGGAGAAAACAGAGTGAAACCTAAACATGAAAACGGTTACTGCAAAGGAACGGTTTAACCTAGAAGAACGAAATTTAGTGAGCCAAGTGGGATTCGTGTACTGATCATTAAATGGAAGTATCATCAAGACTGGGTGAAAAAATGTTTGCCGAGATTTCAGGAAACTCGCATTTTTTTGGAAGCTTGGCAACCCCTTTCAATGAAAGTGATTCTCGTCAGTCTCTGCTTGGGGCTACTTCAATAGCACACAAACCATATTGATAGAACTTGGTACTACATTATTGTGCCAAGTTTCAAAGAGCTAGCACAAACCGTGTTTGATTTAGAGTTCCAACTACATGTATCCATATAGGAGAAAACAGAGTGAAACCTAAACATGAAAACGGTTACTGCAAAGGAACGGTTTAACCTAGAAGAACGAAATTTGGTGAGCCAATTGGGACTGGTGTACTGATCATTAAATGGAAGTATCATCAAGACTGGGTGAAAAAATGTTTGCTGAGATTTCAGGAAACTCGCAGTTTTGGAAGCCTAGCAACCCCTTTCAATGAAAAGGATTCTCGTCATTCTCTGCTTGGGGCTACTTCAATAGCACACAAACCATAGCGATAGAACTTGGAACTACATTATTGTGCCAAGTTTCAAAGAGCTAGCACAAACCGTGTTTGATTTAGAGTTCCAACTATATGTATCCATATAGGAGAAAACAGAGTGAAACCTAAACATGAAAACGGTTACTGCAAAGGAACGGTTTAACCTAGAAGAACGAAATTTGGTGAGCCAAGTGGGATTGGTGTACTGATCATTAAATGGAAGTATCATCAAGATTTTGTGAAAAAATGTTTGCTGAGATTTCAGGAAACTCGTAGTTGTTGGGAAGCTTGGCAACCCCTTTCAATGAAAGTGATTCTCGTCAGTCTCTGCTTGGGGCTACTTCAATAGCACAAAAACCATAGCGATAGAACTTGGAACTACATTATTGTGCCAAGTTTCAAAGAGCTAGCACAAACCGTGTTTGATTTAGAGTTCCAACTACATGTATCCACATAGGAGAAAACAGAGTGAATCCTAAACATGAAAACGGTTACTGCAAAGGAACAGTTTAACCTAGAAGAACGAAATTT